>NW_007251266.1:1597291-1728157 GCF_000164805.1 Carlito syrichta
CGGGAGCGGCCACTGCACTCCAATCTGGGTGACAGAGTGAGACTCCAACTCAAAAAAACCCACAAAAAACAAAAAACAAACAAAAAAAGCTTCCAATGTCCCTTTTGTCTGCAGACCTGGCAAGGTCAAGTTGGTGGCCTGGGGTTGGGGCATTGCTTTGCCCAGTGGCCTTCCTGGCCACAACTGAAGCGGGCTCCCAGAGGTGTTTGGGTCTTGGACTGTTTCCTGGGACGGAGGCTCTGAGGACCCGGTTGTGCAGGCCATACGGCAGCGACTAGGGCTTGGGTTTGAAGGGCCACCTTCTGCTTTAGCCTCTGGGCTCGTACTGCCTCAGCTTCCTCCTCTCCGGCATTATAAACTTTAAAGGCCATATTCACCACATCTCGGAGTGGAGTCTGGGAGCCCTCCTCCACTTTTTTAAGCTTGTGCCAGATGTCCAGAGCAGACTGGGTGATAAAGTGGGTAGCTAAGACTGTGGACCCCGGCGGTGAGGAAGGGTCCAAATGAGTGTGAAGGGTAAGAGCCTCTGTTAAGTGATTAGGGAAAGAGGCTGGGTTTTCGTTAGGCTCCTGCGTGATCTCCTTCAGTTTGTCATAGTTAATGACTTTTTGAGCCGCCTTTTCCATCCCTGCAATAAGGCAGCGGACTGTCTGATCCCTCCTAGTCTTACCTATGGCACCATCCTGATAGTTCCATTGTGGGTCCTCGGCAGGCACCGCCGTGGCCCTGACTGGCAAAGAATGGTCAGAGTTATGAACCTGATCAGCGTAGTCCTGAACTGCTGAGGTGACACAATCATGCTCCTCGGGAGTGAGGGTGGAGGTTGAAATTACGTGGAGGTCATGCCACGTGAGCTCATATGCCTGAGTAAGGTATCGAAACTCCTTGGTGTAGGCAGTCAGATTGGCAGAGTAGGAGCCTAGGCGCTTTTCAATCTGGGACAGGTCCCCCAGGGAGAGGGGAACATGTACCCGGACCAGTCCCTCAGCACCTGCCACCTCTCCCGGAGAGGGGCCAGTAACTGGGCCTGGGACCTGGTAACCGGAGGGCTGGTCCATTTACAGGGTGGTGTAGGATTGTAAGATGGCAGCGGGGTGAGAGTAGGGAATGAGGTGGAAGGAGGGCATGATGGCGGTGACGACGGAAGAGGAGGGTACAGCTCATGGGTGGCTGGGGCAGAGCCAGAAACCGAGGAGTCAGGTGTGACTTTAAAGGACCAGAGGAAGGAGGTGGTGTCTCTGTGGTAGTAAGAATGGAAGTGGATGGGGGAGGGGAGTCGACTGAACCCTGAATGACTGGAGCTGAGGACAAAGGAATTAGAGATGGCGGGCCTGGGGTGAAAAGTCGGATATAGGAGGGGGGGACGGGAGGTAAGGCAGGAGCAGACACCGGAGGAGCCTGAGTGGAAGAGGTCTGGGCACAGGAGGTCGGATAAGGAGGGGGTTGAGAAAGAGCAGACCTTTGAGAAGAGGCGGAGGGGAGGGGAGGAGAAGGCCTAGGAGCTGGAGGGGGAAGGCCAAGGTCCTCCAGAGGATCTGCAAGGGAAGATTCCGACGCAGGGAGAGGCTGATAGCCCCTATTAGGGGATTTGGCCAGGAGGACCTGGGCTGAGGAACATCTGATGCAGAGGTCTGGGCAGGAGCGCAATGCCCAAAAGGCCTGGACATAGGGGGACCTCGGGCCATTTCCCAGTCCAGTGACAATAATTACTGAGTTTGGTGAGAAGGCCAAAATCGAAAGTTCCCTCAGGGGACCAGCAAGACTGATTGTCCAGAGGATATTGGGGCCAGGCCTGGGAGGAAGGGAAGATTAGCTTCCATTTACGGATATCCTCGGACAACCCCAGAGTAACCAGATTAGATATGAGACACCGCAAGGGGGTCTGAGCCTCAGTTTTAGAAGGCTGGCTTCCCATGGCTGCAACCTCCGTCCCTGGGTCCCTAAACAAGCGAGCCCAGCATCCCAGACCCACTCAAAATAGGGACGGAAAGGAAGAACCACTTCCTTTTATAGGGTTGGCCATCTGGAGATAGGGATGTCTCCACTACACCGGAGCCAAAGGCACCGTGCCCGAGGGGTGAGCCCAGACGCAGCTGCAATTTCGGACTGGGCACCCCGGAGGGTAGGAGGAGACGTCAAGGAAAGCGAGGGACTCACTGCGTTGTCTGAGGTTCTGGGACCAGCTCCTATTCCCAAGAGGGGTCCCAGATCGGGCGAGGAGGGGGAGCCCGCTGGGGCCCCTCACCAGCCTCCCGGGTTCGGCACCAAACGTAAGGTCAACGAAACCAGACCAGGCGAAACGGCAACAAAGGAGCCAAGAAATATTTATTAGTGCAATCCCAGGCGAGGTTCACTGGTCCTTATAGCTGTGGGCCAGAGAAGTCGTGCCCAGCAAGATGGGTGATGGGTTTATAAAGGGCACGCTGAGAAAGCTGTGAGGGGGATTGGGGAGAGCAATCATTGGTTGGGACAGCTGTCGCGTCTGCTGGCGATTGGCTGAACAGGGTTGCTAGAATCGCTGTAACAGGTACTGGCTGACTTTGAGGCTGGGGTCTTAGTTCCGGCCTGGTCAGGGTTGGAGCCATCTTGTTGAGGCGAGGCCTGCCCCTGCCCTCCGGTACCTCCGACCTTACATTTTGTACACATACTTTGAAAAATATGAGCAGACTCCACAAATGGAATAAATTTGTGTGTGTTTAGTTTTAATAGTGACTGCCCAAAGTTCTCCATAGTGGTAATTACTCTACATAACCTGTCTCTTGACTTTAAATTCTGTTAATTGTATTTTCAGTTCTAAAATTTTCAGAATTTTTTTTTTTTAGTTTCGTGGTTGAAATTCTGTCTTTTTTTCTGAACATATTAAGCATAGTTATTTTAAAGTTTCTTCCCAATAGTTCTAATATTTATGTCACTTTTAGATCTCTTTAATATTATTTATCTTGCTCATTTTGGGCCATTTGGTTCAGTTTTCTGAGTATTACTTTTTCACTAAATACTAATTTTTTTGTGCTTTGGATAATGCTATCATGCTCCAGTGAAGATTAAATTTTACTTTGTCAGATAGTTTAAAGTACAGGTAAAGCACTATAGTCCAGTGAAGTCTGTGCTTCCAGTTTTAGGTTGCCCTTACTGCTAGGCTATAGTTCCCAGTCATAAAATGCATTCTGGAAACTCACTTGAAATTGTTTTTCCTTCTCTCCCTTTATCCCTCCTTCCTTCCTTCTCTCCTTCTCTCCTTTGTTCCCTTCCTTTCATTTTCTCTTACTTTTGTACCACCTTGACTAGTCCTGAATTCTAACTTCTTTATAGCAAGGCTGCAAAACTATCTTCTCAGCTTTTTAGCCCATCAGGATTGCTCTTCACTTTCTAGAAGTTTCACCTCATACATATAGAGTTTAAGAAATAGACAATACCTAAAAAGGGAAGTTAACTACAAATTTTGGCCTCATTTCTCTTTAGCATCTGCCTCTGGTGCTTTTATCCTTTACATCTTTGAAAACAGGGGAGCCTTCTTCACCACCAGACTGTGTTTCTCTAGCCCAGTTTGAACATCGAAGTATTCAGACCTCTATGACCTCCATTCGCATATAGTGTGAATGGCAAAGTTTCTGAAGCAAAAACTAGTGATAGAGGGCTCACCCTGGTTATGCTTGCCTTCTCATGCCTGTTCTGGTTATTTTCCTGTCTTCAAACAGTTGCTTAATGTATTTTATCCATCCTGTATAGTTTCTCTCATTGGTGGGATTAATGTCTTACAAGTTTAATTCTTATGATTGAAAGCAAGAGTACATTTTTAAGTAAGTATGACAAACATTATAATGTTTATTTGAGAGTTGAAATAAATTTTTTAAAATGAAAAGTAAGTAACAATTTTCTATGATCATAAACATGGCTTTTGTGGACCAGGAATTCAAATTTTGATCTCAAAAATTTTTGATCCCAGCATTTCACATCCTGCAGATTTAAGATAAAGATGAACTATGATTCAATTTTGATCAGATTTTACTGTAGAGAAAAATTAGAGAATAATTTTAACTTTAACAGAATACAGTCTTGAGTATATTCTTATGAATACCTATTTAATTAAAATATTACATTAAAAGAGTGGGTAAAAATATCCTTGAATTAGCAGATATTGATTAATCCACAATTAGAAAAAAATTATATAGGATACTGTCTGTGGAAATAAAAATGACTGTTAATATCCTTTTAAATGAAATCTAACATATTATCTTGTCCACAAGTAATATGATAACAATATTGACATAAATCAATGCATTTATAACATGCAAATCAGTGACTGACAAGTGGAACTTTTAAACTGAAAAAAAAACATTTATTTTTTGACATGTTATAATACTTATAGTTATTTTCATTTGCTATCTCATAAGTATTTTACAATGATGTCATAAGGTTGTTCCAATATTATAGGAAAAAAGAAAATGGATGTATAAATATGGTCACAGGGATTGAACAGAAACAATGAGGAATTCATGACAATGTCAGAAATGAAACTCAGAAATTTTTGTCTCAACATCAGCTACAGGTCCTTTCTGCTGTATTTAGAGAAGCTGAATGTCTTAGAGATGCAGTCCAAGAGCTTCACTTTACTCTATGCCTCTGTATTTATCCTCAGGCACTTGAAAATATGAAATAAATTATGTGATTAAGGGTTTCTGAAGTTTAGGATGAAAATGTTGTGAGACGTATCTGCTGTTTAAAGACGAACTGGAGTGTTCTTCTCTCTTGATTTCCATGTGCACTCACAGGAACCGGTATCCTCTGTATAGATCTTCCTTCTCATCAGGAATTTAGGGAGTTGCCAATGGGAATTTCACGTGAGCACAGGAGACTTTATTTGCATAGATATCATTGTGAATGATATCTCTTAAAGTGTTAATACATTAGCCTCAGGGTCAAGTATTGTTCTCTTCCCAATTAATGTCCCAGCGATTTAACTCCTTATAGTTGTCACTGCATTTCCAGACATGTCAAATCCTGACAATGTTCTGCAACTGTTCATGAGATTTCTTCTATGCAAAATATTTCTGAGATATTTGAGGCCTCCAAACAATTAGAATTTCAAATTTTTACAAAATGCAGAATGGAAAAGATTGAGTCTCTTTCTTATGTAATATACCCTGACAAGGAAACCCTGAAGTGCAGTGATGCTTGGTTTTGAATGTGACACAAAGTTTGGTGAAACAGACCATGACCACTCAGTGGATATAAATCTTATAATACCTAGGTGAGGAAATGATTACTATTGACAAAAAATAATGATGCAGTCATCATTTCACTTTCCCTCTGATGAATAAATCACTTTTAAACTCTTGGCTCAGAATAAATCCTTTCCCAATTTGCTTCTTAGTGCCATTGCAAAAAATCATTATCAAAATAGCTTAACAATCTTATAGAAAAGTTAAAAATACCTGAATTTTTTAGACTCCAGTTGGAATATCCCACTATAGAAATCATAATTGATTTTATCTGTAGATTAAAGAACTTTGTTAGAAAACAACTCTATAAAATAAAACAGAATGCTCATGTCAGATCCATATGGTTGATCATTGGTAGTCATAGAAACAGTTATTCATGGATGGCATAGCCCTTTACCATGTAACTAGACTATATAATCCTCGTTTTTAATAACTGATTTATCTGGAGATAGCATTGCATTTTATAGATTTGAGTCATTACTTTACTTTCTGAACCATTATAGCAATTTCTAGTTTTTATTTTGTTTTTGTTTTTTTTACAGAACCTAGTTACATACTTGTATAATCTGGTAAAAATCGAGCTCTTTCTTTCAATAAAAGCTTTCTTTCTTTGTATAGAAAATTGAATTACATTGTACTAGAAGAAAAATTTGGAACACTAGGCTAAATAAAAACTAGCACTTTTCTTGAAACATTTGCATGTCCAAAGATTACTACTTCATAGTTTTGCTAATTTATCAAAAAAGAATGATTCAGGTAATTGCTATGTTTTTTTCGCCTTAGGTGTGATCACTTGTAGTATGCTATTATTCTGTCACTATAAAAGGTTAAAAAAAAGGGCACTGGTAATTTCCTGAAATGAGCCTTCTTATTTTGCTTAAGAGTTTAGAAAAGATTAGGGTTTTTAAAAGTGTGTTTTGTTCAGAATTAGAAATACTTAAGAAAAGAGAATGAGAGAAAGAGAAAGAGATACAATTTTAGTTAAGTTTTTACTAGCAAATGCTCAACTTGGGGTGAGTAAATATACTTATCTTGTGAGCAACAGATGCACAAATGAGTTTGTACTTCAATGCCACCTCTTTATATCTAATTGTTATATAATTTGTGAGGTCTAAATCTCTAGATTTTACTTATTTTATTTTAAGTCAAAAAGCTCACTGCTACTGCTGTGAACTAAATGTTTGTGTTCCCCTCAAACTGAGGCCTAATCTCCAATGTGATGGTGTTTGAGAGGTGATTAGAGTTCACACACATGGAATTAAGTTCTAAAGGAAATTAGACTAGAGTTCTTTCTCAGCCAAGTGAAGATGTATCAAGAAGGCGTCTTTCTCCAGACACCAAATCTGCCGGCAACTTGATCTTGGTCTTCTCAACCTTCAGGATTGTGAAAAATGCATATTTGTTGTTTAAGCCAGCCAGTCTATGATATTCTTGTTGTAGCAGCCTGAATTAAGACAGTTGCTTAAGAACATGAAAATGTGTGGCATGGTGGATTCCAAATAGCAAATGGAATTCTGCTAGTGACTGTTCTATGCTGGAAACTTATCAGACATAGATTATTTCTGATAACAGGAAGTAACTTAATGTTTAGCGAGATAGCCATTAGATATTGACCTCCTTTTAAGGAAAATAACTTGCTGTCCCAGCAGGTCATGAATGCCTTGAAAGTCTGATATTCTTGAGTAGAAAATAATAACTGCAATCAAGGTAATCTTTAGCTTATTAAAGCATTCAGATATAAATTGAGATTGCTCTGAAAAATATTGGCATGTTTTCAAACATGACAGCTGTATTTTAAATGTAAAAAGTGCTTATATAAATATTTGAGGGTACAGCCCTGGCAAAAATTATTTTACCCTAACTTCAAATATAATCCAACTTAATGATATAAATAAAACCACTATCTGACAAATAGTCATTTTTAGTTACCTGGCAATTTTTCTTTATATTTTGTATTTACAGTAGTTTGGTAGCTTCTTTCTCAGGAACATAAACTTTATTGCTTTATTGTGAAAGAATCACCATATCCAGCAATGGCTAACTAGTAGAGCATCATCACAAACTCTGTGCTTACCTTGACTGTATTTCATCTAGCCCTTCAAGCTTTCTTTATTAATTTAGGCCTTATAGCCCAATTTCTTCATTCCTAACAGTCTCTCAATGTTTTTGCATATAATTCCCATCAAGAAAATACTTTCTTGTGTATGAATATTCTAACTGGAGGATTTTTAGCCCTTCATATTTTTAATGAGTCCCATAGAGGGGGAATATTTCTTCATGGTTTACCAAGCTACCAAAGAGTGATTAAGACTCGAAATAAAGTCTTCTTTTCTGTTCTCTAAAACAAGGAAATGTATTTACAATCATTCTTCAAGACATGTTTTATCATCTCCACTAGATTGTTAACTAGTTACAGTGTCATCTCCTATCGTACTATTTTTCCTTGGTATCCAGCAAAAGAGCAATGTATATTTATTTAGCACTAAAATAAACCAACATATGAATAATCAGTAGAGAGAATCATAAAATGTTGTTTGTCTCTCTAAGGCTTTAGCTAATACTTTGTCACATAATTAAAAGTGTCCAACATATATTTTTCCATATATTTGGGTTTTATAGTACTGATTTAAAATCATGATCAGGTTGTCTCATGTAAAGATTTCTCCTGCTTTTTAAAGATCTGAACTTTCTGAAATGTATTAGTGTATAAAGGTCATATTAATTGATATGCACTTGACCAAATTTTGGTGATCTAGGTTGTCCAATTATGCAAATATCAGAATAGGAATATTCTCTGACATTTGTACTGCCTAATGCCTACAATGAGATATTCATTTATTTGCTTTTGCTTTACCATCCAGAAGGTGGATAAAGAAAAAACAAATAAATGAATATCTCATTGTTCTCTGTGACCAGAGAAGAAAATGCCTACAATGTTTCCTGCTTTCCCTTTCTTTTTTCAGTAATTATTTTTTAAAGATTTATTACTCACTGGGGGCAGAACATCCAAACATGTATTAAACAAGGCTCCAACTTTCCAGAAGCGCATAGATAATGGGGGAACCAACCTCTCAGTCAGATTTTTAATGTAATAAAATAATTTTTTCTGGTGGAATGGTGTAGAGTAGAATGTGCTACCTAACTTACTAGGAAAGTTGGCAAGGACTCTTTAAAGAGATGACACTGATAACAGGTCTTAAAAGATAAATAAGATTACTTAGAATGGAGAAAGTATGAAATGCCTTTAGTTGAGGGCACAATTACAGAGCTGCAGAAGCATGAAAGAACACAGAGTGTTTAGGAAGAATAAGTCAGCAGACTCACAGGCAGGTATGACCTTGGTTTCTTATCAAAGCAAAGGAGTGGTAGGGAGATAACACAGCGGGAATGCCAACATGGGACAAATTAATAAAAGGTTTCTTTTGACATTCTGCTCTGAAACCAGTTGATTGATAATTATTTTTCCAATAAATTGCTCCAAGAACATAAAAAATGAGCTCAGATTACTAAGCAAATAATTTTGAGAACAAGAATAACACAACCACAATACATACTTTCAGGAGTGACATGTCATTCTTCATGTTAAAAACAATCCTTTAAAATAAATTGCTTAAAAGCAATTACTTAAAAAAAAATAGAATACCGGTACAAGTGGTCCTTTAGTTGAGGAAGCATGGCTTTCTATTCCATCCACACATTAAGCAGAAGCAGCTAATCAAATTTATGTTGTTAAGTGAACATTATTATTATTATTTTTTTAATATTGATATCCTTTCCCTTGATATATGTGTTTCTTTTGCTGTCAGTAGCTGTTCTGTGTCAAGGTATATTGTTGAAAAAAAAATTTGTTTTTGGCAACTTAATCCCCTTGGAATACCAAAGAAGCTATGGGTATCATCCACCCATTAGGTTTAAAGGCTAAGTTCATTAATGGACTGCATGGACAGATATACTTCCTGTTTTTTTCCACTCTTGGCTGTAAAATCTAATTACAGAGCATCATTTGAGCTCTAAGAGGAGCTTCAGGATGGCACTCATTGAGATAAGAGCCTTATGGTGCTGAAAATTCCTGTTGCTACAGTGAATAAAACACAATTTGAAATACCATAGTGATCATATGCATGTATGCTTTTTTTCAGAAAGATATAGATTAGTTTTTCTCACACTTAAGTAGTACACTAATATCTTCTAAAGAGAGAAATATATCTTCATGTGGATATGTATGTGCATAAGTTTATATGTATATGTGTTTTTAAAATAAATGCCTGAAAAAAATATGTAAAACCTAGGTTGAGAACATTTTATTAAAAAGGCAAATTCTCATTTTCTTCCCTGATCACAGTAGCATAACAGACACTGGATTCACTATCACAAAACCATGAAAAGCTGACAACACATATAATACCGTTATTTTTAGAATTCGGACATAGGACAGTGAAGGGCAATGATTACCTGAAACAGAGGCGATCAATGAGGTCAGCCCAAGATTTTCTACTTTACTTCCCAAAAGAAGTTTGCAAGCTGATGCATAGGTACTATGATACCAAGTGGAGGTCAGAGGAATTCCTGATTTAAAGAGAGAGAGTAGAGTCTAGGAAGCAAAACAGGGAGAGATTAGAACAGTTAGATATCTGCAGAGAATCACCCTCGGGTCTCCAACTGAGTACTGATTGGTGCATGCATTTTTAAAAAAATTATCAAAGTTAGGGAAAGAACCATTCCAGAAAGATTAGAGAGAATAATTTGTTGTTGTTGTTATTATTATTGAGGTGAAATTCACATAACATAAAACTAACCATTTTAGAGTAAACTATTTAGTGGCTTTAGTACATTCACAATGCTGAACAATCACCACCTCTATTTAGTTCCAAAATATTCTCATGATTTCAAAAGGAAATTCTATACCCATTAAGCAGTTACTTCCCTTTCTGCACTTCCCTACCCCCAACCCCTGGGAACTACCAATATCCGCTCTGTTTCTATATGATTTTCTATTCCAGAGATTTCATATAAACGGGATCCTACAATATGTGCTCTTTTGTATGACTTCTTTCACTTGCCATAATGTTTCTGAGGTTCATCCACATTGTGGTACATATTAGTACTTCATTCCTTTTTATGGTTAACTAATATTCTAGTGTATGTATATATGACATTTCATCTGTTCATCTGTAGGTGAATATTTGATCTGATTTCATCTTCTAGCTATTGTGAACACTGCTTCCATCAATGTTCATATATATGTACTTGTGTAATTACTTCCTTTCAATTATTTCGGAACATTTGTGTTCCTTATAGATGTTAGGCCTTTGTCAGATGTTAGGCCTTTGTCAGATACACAATTGGCAAATACTTTTTCCCATTCTGTGGGCTATCTCCTCACTCTCTTTTTGACCATTTTAGATTATGTAATCTTTTTGCTTCTAAATTGTAAGAATACTTTCTATATACTAAGTACCTGGCTCATATCATATATATGATTAACAAATATTCTCTACCACTCTATAGGTTATCTTTTTACTTTGGCGATTTTGTTCTTTTATTCACAAAAGTTTTTCATTTTAATGAAGTACAATTTATCTAGTTTTATTATAGTTTGCTCATGCTTTTAGTGTCATATATATTACCAAACTCAAAGACACAAAACTTTATCCCTAAGTTTTTTTCCTAAGATTATTATGGTATTAATTCTCATACTACATCACTGATTTATTTTGAGTTGAATGTTGTTGCAGGAATAATTATTATGACTCACACAGAGTAAGGAATGTTGTTGTTGTTGCTTGTTTGTTTTTTCCAACGATCAAAGTAGAAAATTTCATAATTTGTGTGGTGTGATTACTGAGAAGTATATCCAATGTTGGTAAAATAAGACTTATACAAAAGACTGTTTGTGCCCTGCTTAACAGAAGTTAAAGGACAGCTTCAATGAAACTGTTTCCAAGTAATTAAACTGCACCATAGAACCATGCGAAAGTATATTTATAGAAACTAAAATACATCAAAACCCATCAAACTAAAATTCTCAAAATCTATCATCTAAACAAAAAATTACTAGTCATGCAAAGAGGCAGAAAAGTTTGACCCATAATTAAATGTCAATCCATATAAACAAAACACATTAAAATATTTTACTTTGATAATTGATATGTTCAAGAAGAAGAATATTTTACTTTGATAATTATATGTTCAAGAAGAAGAAAGACAAGATGATAGATAAACAAAAGTTAAAAAGAATATTCAAATCAAACTTTTGGAAATGAACAATTTCAGTATTCAAGGTGAAGAAGACATTGAATGAAATTGATAGCAAATCTGACAGTTTAAAATAAAAGATTAGTGAACTTGAAACAATAGCAATGGAAACTACCCAAAATGAAGCACACATTTTTAAAAACTCTGAAAAAAGGGAACAAGTGTCTTCTGTCATACTTTTTTCTTATTATACACTTGTGAGATTTGATTGTATACTCTAGATGGAAGTTTTTTATTAGATAAATGATTTTAAAATATTTTCCAACTCTATGGCTTTCCTTTTCATTCTCTTAATAGTTACTCTTAAAATAAAATTGTTTTTAATATTGATGGAGTTTATTTTCTTTCTATGAATCATGCTTGTGCTATCATTATTAAGAAGTCTTTCTTTGTCAATGTAACAGATTTTTCTCTCATGTTTAATTTTTGAAGTGTTAGAATTTTGAGTTTGATATGTGTGCCCATGATTAATTTTATTGGATTTTTCTTTAAATAGAATGTGAGGTAGGAACAAGTTTGATTTTTTTAAATTGTTTTCTTACCTAGAGTGCTAGTCATTGAAAAGACTTTTTTTTCACTTGCCTTGGTGCTTTGTTTTGTTGATAATCAGTTGACTATATATTTCAATCTATTTCAGGACTCTATTATAATAATTTATTTGTGATTTTATTATAAAGCTACACTTATAGTTTTATAGTAGGGTAGGATGGGTCGTTAGGTAATTCAGTCTTTCAAATGTATTTTTCTAACCTTTAGCTACTCTAATATTTTTCTCCACATAAATTATAAAAGTGGCTTGGCATTTTCTACCAAAATATTTTGCTACAATTTTGGTTTACATTTTGATTGAAATTGCATTTAGTCTATAGATCTATTTGGGGAAACTTCTGACAACAGAGAGCATTCCAAATTATGAACACAATACAGCTCGCAATATATATACATTTAGTTTGCTTTCATCGGTGTTTTATAGCCTTCACTGTATAATTCTTGCACAAGTGTTCTAAGAGTTATACCTAAGTTTGTTTATTTTTTTTGTTTGAGTGCAATATAAATGAATCCTTTTATATGATGACTTTCAAGTTTTCATTGCTAGTGAGAGGTTCATTCTTTCCTTGACCAACTCTACTCAAGCTCCCCTGAACTCTCTTCTCAATTAGGCTCTGATATTTTAGATTCTGTGTTTGTCTCTGCATTTTTAAACTTAGTAAAAATCCTGCTAAATCAGTTCAATCAGAAACTCCTATCCTCAACATCCTCAACATCCTCTCGTCACCTTTGATATGCGATCCAGGATCATCCTTCAAAATCCCCCAGGTGGTATCTAATCATACTAGTCTATTTCAGCAATGATTGATCTAGCCAGAATCCCCTTTACTCTGAGGTCCCCTTTTATAATTTTCCATCTACCAACTCTGCTTCCTGATTGTAAGTTTCTACTTTTCCTTGTTATATTCAGTGCTGGGCTAATCTCTCTTCCCCACTTTTGCAATGCTGCTTGTACCTATCACAATGGTCCTGAATAAAGTCTACCTTCCAGTTGTTTAACAAGTGTCATGAGTATTTTTTTAACACTAGATGTACAATTGATTTGTGTATACTGACCTTGTATTCTGTAATTATAGAAACTAATATTCTATAATTATAGAAACTTATTATGTAATTATAGAAACTAATGTAAAATAATTTTGACAAATTATTTGGGTTTTTCTAGATTTTTTAGAAGAATCAGCTAAAATATACTAGATTTTACTGTATGTCAAATATTGAAGATAATTTATGTCATTTTAAAAATATCTACTGATATTAAAATATTTAAAAGTAAAGTAATTTTCCAGATCACACAGCTAATAAGTGTTATGGCTAGAATTCTTTTTTTTGTTTGTTTGTTTTTTTGAGTCAGGGTCTCACTCTGTCATCTGGGCTGGAGTACAGTGGTATGTTCATGTTTTGCCACAGCCTCCACCTCCTGGACTCAGGTGATCCTTCTGCCTCAGTCTCCTGAGTAGTTGAGAGTACAATTGTGCACCACCACACCTGGCTAATTTTTATCTTTTGTAGAGAAGAGGTCTTGCTGTGTTGCCTAGGCCAGTTTCAAGCTTCTGGGCTCTAACAATCCTCTTTCCTCAACCTCCCGAAGTGCTGGAATTATGGACCTGAGCCACTGCACGTGGCGAAAGCTAGAATTCAAACTCATTTTCTACTTCCAAACCCCATACTACAAACTGTCAAAACCAAAAATCGAACAAATTGAATGTAATGGTCTAAATGGCTTGTGTTAATGATTCATTAAAGGAGCAGCATCCTGAAACAGAAAGGCACTCCTCTGAATATGGCAGAATAGTTGGTTTTTCTAAGGTAGCTTGAGTAGGAACAATGAAACAACCTAGTGCAAAAAGTATATTGGTTACCCTCAGGTTACTTCAGGATACTTGCCTTGTAGGATTAAAGTAGAGATAATTGCTTATCCTGCAGGCTCAGAGTGACTGGGCCCCTTATAATTGGTTGCTGTGAATCTCTTGTTTATCTTGGAGAACTAGCCTAAGTCCAGTTTGATTGTGTGGCACCTAATGCAAGTGACTCTATTCTGTTTTGATCCGGTCTGTGTAGGCCTAGTGCATGAGCTTAACTCAAAACAATCACGTCTCATAATTTTTACTTAAAAAAAATACTCATTATGCCAGGACTTGAGGCCAGGCATGGTGACTCAAACCTGTTAATCCCAGCACTTTAGGAGATGGAAGTAAGAGGATTACCTGAATCCAGGGGTTTGAGACCAGCCTGGACAATTGGTGAGACCTTGTCTGTACAATAAATTAAAAAAAAAAAATTAGCTGTGTGTGCAGTGGTGAGTGCTTGTGGTTCCAGCTACTTGTACAGCTGAGGCAGAAGGATCGCTTGAATCCAGCAGATGGAGGCTACGATAGCTGTGAGCGTGCCACTACACTCCGTCCTGGGTGACAGAGTGAGACTCTGAGTCAAAAAAAAAAAAAAAAAAAGAACTTGAACTGTCAGAAATAAGTTGGAGAAAGTGGTTTGACATTACACTGGGAAAACTCTTATAAACTAGATAAATAGCTTGATGGTCATTTGTATGATGTGAAGAGAAAAACACCCTTCACCCGCCCCGACACACACCTGTGTGGAATTGATTGAAATGTCATGGAAATACACATAAACAAAGGTTTCAAAATGTTTTAAAGGTAGAAACAAATTTTAAATGAGAAAGGACATACTATAATATTTACTCTCAAGTTAATTTCCACTCCCCTACCCTCAAGGATATATTACCTTAGTTTGTTTCTAATGTAAAATAGAGAATGACTATATATACAGCAGATTTAAATATAAATTCTGAATAGCTTTTCAGATAGGGATAGATTTGCTTGCCCAGGTCAGCAGACCTCCAGCTTAAGTGTGCTTTGGAGTCACCTGGAGATTATCGAAGCAGAGCTCTGGGCTACAACCCAAGAGTTTCTGATTCCGTAGGACCGCTGTGGTGCCTAAGATCATACTTTTCTACCACAGTTCCAGATACTGCTGCTGCCGCTGGTCCTGGGATCTCTCTTGACAACCATTGCCCTACCCCAGTTTATTTCAATTACGGTCTTTCCTCAAGAGCAGTAAATTAGGTATCCTGACTTCTAGTTATAGTTCTCTGATTTTTTTGTGTGACTGTGGGAAAGTTATTGAATTTCCTAGGTTTCCTTTTCTTCATATCTAAACTGTAGGTATTACACTAAGTGATCTTTGCATTCCCTCCAACATTAAAGTTCTATTTTTTTCTTCATTTTATTTCATAAGTTAAATCTTTCCTGTGGCTGCTTGCTATTACTGATTGTCAGCACATTTATTCATCAATTTATAAATACTTACTGGGAACTACCTCCCACTGGGCATTAGGTTTTAAGGTGAAGAAAATATCCCTGCATTCTAAGAGTTATATCTTATATCACAGATCCCCAACCATACCAGGTGTCAGAATAGTTTTGTTAAAATTAAAGACAACCCGGCCACTCCCTGAACATACTTATTCATTAGACAGAAGTGAGCCCTGATGTCTGCTATCTTAACTAGTCTCACAAATGATTGCCCTAAGCAGTCAATATTAGAAAATTAGTGGTTTTGTGGTGAAGGAATGTGGTGATCACAGTTCAACATGATCAGTGCCAGAGACCAGCTCCAGCTGGGTTCAGGGTACCCCAAAGGTGGAGATGGCGTCGGCGATTGGGGGGCAGAAGAAAGAAAGAGACTGGACTCCAGTCTAGTGCAGAAGCGATGTGTGTTATTGGGAATTACAACGGGTCCTTTATACACAAAGTCAGATGTGGGAGGGGCGTCCCCCACCCACCAGAAACCTTAATCCATGAAAATTTAATCAATGATTGCCTTTAAACCCTTTTCATATGATAATCTTAAAGTCCCTTAAAACAAAGGATAACCTAATCTGTGACCGACATGTTCTATAAACCTTTTTCATCCTAAGCTGATTAATTTATGCCAAGTTAAACAATTCTATAGAAGCTTAAGTATTTACTTTACAAACGAAAGTGGTCCATCCCAGAATGTTTGGAATGTGGCCCAGTTCAAAGTTCACAGTGGGCTGCCTGCAAGTAACCCAGTCGCATTCTTTCAACAAAATGGCTGTCCTCTAAAACTATATTCTACAATTTACACCTTCAATAAATCCTAAGATCATGACCCAGAAGCCTGTGACCAATACTAAGGCTCTTAGATGTGACATGAGTTTGAATTATAAGTTGTATGAAAGCCAAAACTGCAGTTTGTGGAAGAATGGGAGCAATGAGCTTCTAAAGTTAGCTTGTGTTCATCCAGGTCTCAGAGTTTTTATGTTTTGAGCTCATAGGAGCTTAATCTGGTTAGTGCTGAGTAGAAAGGGGGAGGAAATGGGGTCAAATAGCTCCCGAACGCATCCTAGTGGTCTCAGGGTCAACGGCCCTTCCTGATTCCTAACGCTCAGTGGGCCTCCATGGCTGGCTCCCAACAGATCAGCACCAAAAGAAAAGCTGACACGAGGTGCAAAAGCCAAGAGAAATACCGTGAACAGTTAAACTCTTAGGAGCTTAATTACCTTTGCTGACTATGGAAACGTGTGTTGTCAGCTGGATGTTAGTTATTATGGGAAACACACTGAAAGCAGTCAGTATACAGTTGATAGGAGAGGTCTTGTTTTGGGTCATGACTCTGCCATTAATTATTCCTAGTATCCTGAACAAATTTTTCTACCTCTGGAGATTCAGTTAAACCATTTGTAAAATGAGGGCATAGGGATTGGTATCATCTAAGATGCTTTCAGTTCTTACAGTCAGTAGTTTTAGGAGACAGGGCCGATTATGCAGACATGTCAGATGGCTTCTAGGAGTCAACTTTTGAGACAAATGTCCAAAGTGAGCTTGTTTCTCACAATTTTTCTTATTTCTCCTTTAAGTGATCTCAGAAAAGAAAGAAGAATGGCAATCCAGTGGCTTACAGTTCTGGATTGTTAGAATACACCTATCAGTGCTTTGTTATTGTAGGAGATGATTGTATACACATCTCTTCTTTGTGTTTCAATGCCGTGTGCTTTTATGATGTAGGTTTTTCAGCAGTCTAAAACAATCAAATAATTACTGTCGATGCTAAAGTCTCCAGAGTATTCTCTTCACTAGTAAGCAAATTTAAAAACAAGAGCATTCAACTAGGGAGTCATTTTTCTGTGAGAGCTATTCTGAAAAATCTAAAATGCAAAAAGATAAAGTAAGTTGAAGTGCAAATGTTTAGACTTAAATAGACAAATGGCTACTCCCTCATTTACCCTAAAAAAGTAGAATTTTGTCTATACTAACAGAGCTTTCTGAGAGATGCATTTCTCAGAGTGATTAATATCTCTGACAAACCATTCTGTGGGCAATATTTGTGGAGCTGAGGGGTTCCAAAGAATAATGCAATTCTGTTCAGTGTGATTTTTCTCTTTTAAAAATGAAATAAATGTTATTCCATCCTGTTATGTTTTTAAATGTTTTAATGCAAAGTGATATATTTTAATTTTGCACTTGTCTTTAAAAGACAAGCCCATATGTCTAACTTGTGAAACATTAAGGATAATGATTTCTAGTGGGGTGGGAGGCCAATATTGGTTATAAAAAATATTTAAAATGAGAGTTTTGAAAAAGCCCTCAATTTTCTGTATGGTTGGAGTTCCCAATGATATTTAGTTTTATATATTAAGAGAAACGTGGGTGAATTACTGCATGGTGGAAAGACAATTATTATTATTAATATTATTATTATCATCATCATCACAAATAATATCTTACAAATGTCTATTACTTTGAAGACCATCATTATCTTTTTTATGCTATTGATTTAGCCACTCTAATAACCAAGGGAAATAGAAATTATTGCACTTATTTAAAAGATGTGGAAAATGAAGCTCAGATCATTTAAGTTCTTCATTCAAGGTCATGAAGTTTATAAGTGGGATTTACACATAATTCTCCTATTTGCGATTCCTTCAGTCTGTATTCTGCTCTGCTCATTTTTTGGGACATGCACATTCTGGCAACAGTTCTGGAAAACTTAGGCATCAGTGATGCTGGGTGGTTAACTACTACTGCAGTTGAGTAGTTGCTAATAAGAACATAGGAGCTTTTGTTGGCCAATGTTCACCATGTCTGTGAGGCATACTTGTCCTTACTGGGAAAACTAGTCTAGGCATTGTTGACAGACAAGAAAAGTTTGCGACTGGCTTTTCTAAGCTACCTATGAGAGTTTATAACGAGTTTAGAGTTACTTGAAGAACACACCCACACTAAGAACCCTGATAAAAGCAAGTACATTTTCTGAAGTTATGAATGTGTATAAATGCATTGTTAAAGTTAATAATTACCTTATGAGTTAAATGTGTTCAGATTTGTCTTTCGTGCTGATAAGCATCATGTTTACTACCCATAAACAGAAAAATTATAAATGCTAGAAATGCAGAAAGGTTCTCTTGTCTTTTCTTTATCTCATTTCAATGTTATTTTATTTTATTAGTCTTGGGATATACGTGAAGATTTTCTATGCAAGTGAATTGTATGAGGGTGAGATTTGGGCTTCCAGCAAGCCTTCTATATCCCAGTTATTGAACAAGGTGCTCAGTGGGTTTTGTGTCATTTAACCTCCCTCCTACTCTCCCTCCTTTAGCAGTACCCAGCATCTATTGTTCCTACCCTTGTGCTCATATGCCCAATGTTTAGCGCCCACTTATGAAGGAAAATATGCAGTACTCAGATCTCTGTTTTCATGACAGTTCACTTAGAATGATGGTCTTCAGGGGCATCCATGTCGCTGCAAAGGACATGATTTTGTTCTTCTTTATGGTTGCTTAGTATTTCATTAAATATATGTTCCATGTTTCCTATATCCTGTCCACTTTCTATGGTCATCTGGGTAAGTTTCTGTTTTTGTGAATAGTGCTGCAATGAACATACATGTACAGATGTCTTTTTGGTAGAGAGAGGTTTATGTTCCTCTGGGTATATTCTCAGAAGTCAGATTGTTGGGTTGCCATCCTGACTGATGTGAGGCAGCATCTCATTGCAGTTTTGACGTGCATTGCTCTGATGATTAGTGAAACTGAGCATTTTTTTCATATATTTGTTGGCTACTTATGTCTTCCTTTGAGAAGTGTTTATGTTCTTTGCCCACTTTTTACTGGGCTTATTGGTTTTTATCCTGTCAATTCATTTGAGTTCCTTATAGATCCTAGATCTTATGCCTTTGTCAGATGCATTGGTTACAATTTTTTTTTTCTTCTATTCTGTGGATTGTCTCTTGGCAAATTGTTTTGTTGTGCAAAAACTTTTTAGTTTGATAAGGTCTCCCTGGTCAATTTTAGATCTTGCTTCATTTGCTTTTGAGAACTTGGCCATGAATTAATTGCCTAGGCTAGTATCTAGGATAATTTTTCCTAAATTTTCTTTTGAGATTCTTATAATTTGAATTTTCGCATTTAAATATTTAATCCACTTTTAGTTAATTTTTGTAAATGTTATAGGTAGGGGTCCAGTTTCACTCTTCTGTATGTGAGTAGCCAGTTTTCACAGCATCATTTGTTAAATATGATTTCCTTTTCTCGCTGTTTGCTTTTGTCAGCTTTGTTCAAGATAAGTTGATTGAAGATCTGTGCTTTTATTTCTGGATTCTCCAGCCTGTTCTATTGGTCATTGTACACTTTTGTACCAGTATCCTGCTGTTTTGGTTATTGTAGCCTTGTAGCAAAGCTTGCCATCTGGGAGTGTGATGCCTCCAGCTTTAGTCTTTTTTGCTGAAGATTACTTTAACTATTCAAGCTCTTTTCTCTTTTTTTGCTTTCATATGATTTTCAGTATTGTCTTTTCTGGGTCTATGAAAAGTAAGTCTGGTAGTTTAATGGGAATTGCATTGAATCTGTAGATTGCCTTGGGTAGAATTAAAGTCTTAATGATATTGATTCTTCCAATCCATGAGCATGGGATGTTCTTCCATTTTTTTTTTTTTATATCATCTTTGATTTCGTTCAACAGTATTTTGTGGTTCTCATTGTAAAGATCTTTCACCTCTTTGGTTTGATGATGCCAAAGTGTGTGTGTGTGTGTGTGTGTGTGTGTGTGTGTGTGTGTGTGTAGTTACTGTGAATGTGATTTTTTAAAATTTCATTCTCAGCCTGCCTGTTGTTGGTGTACAGAAATGCAACTGTATTTAGTGCATTGATTTTTGTATCCTGAGACTTTACCAAAGTCACTTATCATATGCGGAGATTTTTGACAGACTCTCTAGGGTTTTTTAGGTAGAAAATGATGTCGTCTGAGAAGACGGATAATTTTAACTTCCTCTTTTCCTACTTGGATACCACTAATTGCGTTCTCCTTTTTGATTGCTCTGGCTAGGAATTCCAGGATCATGTTAAAAAAGAATGGTGAAATCAGGCATCCTTTTCTTGTTCCAGTTCTTAGGGGGAATGCTTTGAGATTCTTCCCCTTAAGTATGATGATGGCTGCAGGTTTGTCATAGATAATGACACTATATTGAGGAATGTTCCTTCGATACCTAGGTGTTTGAGAGCTTTTGTCAAAAATGAATGTTAAATTTCATCAAATGCTTTTTCTGGGTCTATTAAGATGATCACGGGGGAGGCTCTGGGAAGATGGCGGCAGTTGGACTATGCTAAACCCTGTGTAAGTGAGTGAGTGTATGAACAATTTTGTGTACCTGTCTGTGAGTAAGTAGGCATGTGAGTGGCTGACTGAGTCAGGACTTGGGAACAAGTGGTCAAAGCACTCCTGGTGAAGTGGCTGGTGCTCTGCTTGGACCTTAGTGTTTCCTGGGGTGTAGAAGCCTAGTGCCATTTTTTAAAATCAGCATAGCCCTTCCCAGGAGGAAGCTGCCGGGAGTGACTGCGGGCCCTAGACTCTGCCTTAACACTGCAGCCTCTGGCTGGACATTGGCAGCAAGGGCCATAGACGGAGTGCAGGAGGGAGCTAGAGACAAGAGCCACACTCGAGAAGATGAACCAGGCACCCTGCCATCATTTTGCCTGAGCCCGTGGGTTCGAGACCCGCCTGGGCAGGGAGACCTCATCTCTACAATAAATCAAAAAATCAGCCGGGCGTGGTAGCGCATGCCTGGGATTCCGGCTACTGGGAAGGCTGAGGCGGAAGGATCGCCAGAGCCCAGCAGGTCGAGGCTGTGGTGGCCGTGAGCGGCCACTGCACTCCATCCAGTCTGGGCGACAGAGTGAGACTCCAACTCAAAAAAAAAAAGAAAGAAAGAAAGAAAGAAAACTGGGCAGGGAAGTGCTCTGGTTTGCTCACCACAGAGCAGCAGACTAGATCACTGTGACTGACTTTAACCGGGTTGATTGTAACCCAGAGAGAATATTCCAAAAGCACAAACTTCGGAGAGACAGGATGAGTGCTGGGTCTCAGTCATCCCATCCCATACTCTGACTCAGCTATGGGACAAAGTGTATGAAAAGAAATGGACTAAGACGACCCCCGAAGAGATCAGTGTTGAGTCCAATGGCACTGGGCAATCCTCTGAACATCAGACCCACGATGCCAGGACACCACTGAGAGGGAAGAACGCAGGTGCAGACTGGACATCAGCCCCAGTAGGCGGGTCCTACTCCAGGATAAGCCTGGCTTCTCTGTCATGCTTTCCAAAATCTTTAAATTATTTTTTCTTCATAAAAATAACTTTTAATTATATTGATCAAATCTTATGTTTTAGGTTTGTAAGCTTGTATTCGTTGCTGCTCAATTTCATTTTACAGATTTTCACTTCTGGCCGGGCCGGGTGGCTCAGCCTGTAATCCCAGCACTTTGGGAGACCGATTCCAGTGGATTGCCTGAGCCCACGGGTTTGAGACCCGCCCGGGCAACTTGGCGAGACCTCATCTCTACAATAAATCAAAAATTAGCCGGGCGTCGTGGCACGCGCCTGTAGTTCCAGGTACTCTGAAGGCTGAGGCAGAAGGATCGCCGGAGCCCGGCAGGTCGAGGCTGCGGAGGCCGGGAGAGGCCCCTGCACTCCAGTCTGGGCGACAGAGTGAGACTTTAACTCAAAAAAAAAAAAAAAAAAACACTTCTTAAATTATGAATGAAATGAATGCTTGTCATAACAAGTGGAATAATACATTACATTACTTGTCATGTCGGGGCCTATCATCTCTCAGCTCTCCTTCCACTCCAATTGCTAGACTGCATGTCCCTTTTCAGACTCTCTCACTTACAAAAAATGCACCTAAACATATATGCACGTAAAGATTTTTTTTTAAACACTATAGATTCTTTCTTCTTCTATATATACACTTTTCACTTGTCTTTTCAAAACACTTTGTGGGCATTTCTATTCTCAACAGATAGATCTCAATGTTTTAAAAATTGCTCTTCACAAATACAGACATTTAAAGGTCTTACACTGGTGAATTTGATCATATTTCTGTATGTTTGATAGTCAACTGCATTTATCCTAAGTGGATACAAATATAATTTACCTAGTTTTCACTTGGATTAGTTGTCTTTCTTCTTGTTAATATGAACACTTGATTTTATTAATGTGTAAGCAGATTATATATGGAGCTCTTTAGGTTTCATTTGTATGTGCATTGCAAATAATCTTCCTGAGTTTACTAATACCTGCTGATTTGATAAAAGACTTGATATAAAAATAATTTTTGCCACAATTTATTTTATTTTCTCTCAAGTTTACCATGATTTATTTTTCTTTTATAGCTGTTTTTTAGTTGTAAGGTCTTCACATGTCTATATCATATGAATTCATGTACTTTTCCAGTTGTTTCTTTTTCTTTTTCTTTCTTTTTTTTTGGAGAAAACAAGATTTATTGAGAGGACAAAAACCTCTCACAGTGGGAGGGGACCCAAAGGGGCTGCCCTCCAGTGCTTTTCAAACAAGAATAATTAGGTATCCTGTTAAATTTAAATATTTGGGGTGTGGAGCCAGATATGCTGCATCTGTAGCAAGCATGCAGCTAATACTGATACTGCAGAGGTCTAGTATTCTCTAGATTTTCAAATTTAGTTTAGTATATAGAAAAGTAAATAAATTTTAATACAAAAGAAGTATTTTTCTCATAATAGCAAGTTTATTATTGCTCTTCATATTTTATTAAATTCTCCTGAGTTTTATAAACATGCAATATAGATATCAAAATGGAATATTTTCATCTCTATATCAATGTTTGTACCAATTATTTTATTAGCTTTTGGGGTTTTGGCCATAACTTCTTTGCATAGGCCAATGTTCAGAAGAGATTTTCCTAGGTTTTATTCTGGGATTCTTATGGTTTCAGGTCTGATATTTAAGTCTTTAATCCATCACAAGTTAATTTTTTATATGAGGAGAGATAGGCATCAAGTTTCGTGTCTCTGCATGTAGCTATCCAATTGTCTCTATTCTTTTCTATTGGTCCATATGTCTACTCTTGTACTAGTACCATAGTGTTTTGGTTACTAAAGACTTGTAGTATAATTTTAATTCAGGTAATGTGATGTCTCCAGTTTTGTTCTTTTTGCTTAGAATTGTTTTGACCATTGGGCTCATTTTTGGTTCCATGTGATTTTTGTTGTTTTTTTCTAAGTCGGTGAAAAATGACATTGGTACTTTGATAGGAATTGTGTTAAATCTGTAGATTACTTTGGATAATGTGGTCATTTTAACAATGTTGATTCTTCCAATCCATGAGCTTGGGATGCTTCTTCATTTGTGTTCTCTGCAATTTCTTTTATCAGAGTATTGTAGTTCTCCTTGTAGAAATTTTTTGACTCCTTTGTTAAATGTATCCCTAGGTATTTTAGTTTTTTGGTTTCTATTGTAAATGGAATTGAATTCTTGATTTGATTATCAGCTTGGTCACTATTGATGTTTAGCAGTGCTACTGATTTGATTTTGTATCCTGAAACTTCACCAAATTTATGTATCAAACCCAGGAGTCTTATGGAAGAATCTTTAGTTCTCCTTTAGTTTAGTCTTTAGTCTTTGGTTCTCTAGTTATAAGATCATATTATCAGCATAGAGATATAATTTAATTTATTCTTTTCTGGTTTGGATATTCTTTATTGGTTTGTCTTGCCTGATTGCTCTGGCTGGGACTTCTAGTACTATGTTGAACAGTAGTGGTGAAAGTCAGAATCTTTGTCATGTTCCAGTTCTGAGGGAGAATGTGTTCAATATTGCTTGTATATATGACTTTTATTATTTTGAGGAATGTTTCTTCTGTGCTTATTTTGCTGAGTGTTTTTATCGTGAAGGGATTCTGGATTATGTCAAATGCCTTTTCTGCATAATTTAAATAATGTTTTAAATTCTGTTTATGTGGTGGGTCATATTTATTGACTTGTGTATGTTGAACCTCCCTTGCATTCCTGGGATAAAACCCGTTTGGTTATGGTGTATATATATATATTTTTTATGTAATATTGAATTTGGCTTGTTAATATTTTGTTGAGGATAGTTATATCTATGTTCATAAGAAATATTGGCCTGTAGTTTTTGTTTTTTTGTTGTGACTTTTCCTGGCTTTGATATCAAAGTGATTACTGGCCTCATAGTATGAGTTAGGGAGGATTCCATTCTCTTCAATTTTCTGGAATAACTTCAGTAAAATTGATACCAGTTCTTCTTTGAAGGTCTGGTAGAATTCATCTGTGAGACCTGTTCTAGACTCTTCTTTTGTTGGAAGAATTCTGATTACTGTTTCAATCTCACTACTCTCTATTGGTCTGTTTAGGTTTTCTATTTCTTCTGGATTCAAGGTTGGGGGGTTTATGTTTCTAAGAATTTACCCATTTCCTCTAGATTGTCTACTTTGCATAGAGGGGTTCATAATAGTCTCAAATGATCTTTTGAATTTTCATCATATCAGGTTGTAATGTTTTCATTTCCATTTCTGATTGAGTCAATTTGATTTTTTTCTCATCTTTTTTTAAACTAAGCTGTCTGGTGGTCTATCAATTCTGTTTATCTTTTCAAAGAACCATTTTTGCTTCATTGATTTTTTTATTTTTTTATTTCAGTCTCATTTAGTTCTGCTGTGATCTTCATTATTTCTTTTCCTGCTAACATTGGGTTTGGTTTGTTTGTGTTTTTCTATTTCCTTGGGTTGTTAGGTTGTTTATGTGAGATCTTTCAGTCTTATTAATGTAGGTCCTAAGCCCTATAATTTTTTTCTGAGCACAGTTTTGACTGTGTCTCAGAGGTTTTGATAGCATGTTTCATTGCTGTCACTCATTTCAAGAAATTTTTAAATTTCCATCTTGTTGACCCAAGAATCATTTAGGAGCAGATTGTTTAATCTCCATGTTTCGGTTTGGTTTTGTGAGTTCCTCTTGGATTTAATAATTAGTTTTATTCCACTGTGGTCTTAAAAGACATTTGATATGGATTTCAGTTTTTTGAATTTGCTTAGACTTTATTTGTGGCCTATCATATAGTCTATCTTGGAGAAGGTTCCATGTGTTAATGAGAAAAATGTATATTTTGTAGTTTTGGGATGGAATGTTCTATAGATATCTGTTATTCCATTTGTTCTAGAGTTCAGTTCTCCTTTAACTCTAATGTTCCTTTGTTGACTTTCTGCCCTGATAATCTGTCTGTTACTGTCACTGGAGTATTAAAGCATGCCACTATTATTGTATTGATGTCTATCTCTTTTTCTAGATCTAGTAGTATTTGTTTTATAAAGTTGGAAGTTCTGGCATTAAGTGCATGTATATTTAAAATAGTTATGTCTTCTCATCGGATTGATCCTTTTATCACTATATAATAACTGTCTTTGTCATTTCCTACAGTCATTAACCTAAAGACTTTTATCTGATATGAGAATGGCTACTCCTGCTCATTTTTGGTTTCCATTTGTTTGGAATATTTTTCCTCATCCTTTATGTTTGAGTCTAGAAGAGTCTGTGTGTGCTAAGTGGGTCTGTTGAAGGCAACAGATATTGAAGTGTATGTGTGTGTGTGTGTGTGTGTGTGTGTGTGTGTGTGTGTGTGTGTGTGTTTACTCATTCTGCCAGTCTATGTCTTTTTAGCATGACATTCAGACTATTTACATTCAGAGTTAATAATGATATGTAAGTACTATTGCATTCATCCTACTACGTGTTGACAAGTTGCTTATTTATTTATTTATTTATTTATTTTCTCTATTGTGTTGGTGTTCCATATGGCCTGTGAACTTTATAATTTCCAGTATTTTTCTCCTGGTGTATTTCAATGTTTTATATACATATTGAGAACTCTTTTGAGTATTTCTTATAAAGCTTGTCTAGTGGTGACAAATTCCCACCGTGTTTGCTTATCTGGGAAAGACCTTATTTCTCCTTCATTTATGAAACTTAGTTTTGTGGAGTAAAAAATACCTAGCTGACAGTTATTATATTTAAGGAAATTGAGGATGGGACCCCAATGCATTTTGGCTTATTGAGTTTCTTTCAAGAATTCTTTTAGTTTGATAGATATACCATTGTAGGTTATTTGATGATTTTGTCTTATTGATCTTAAAATTCTTTCCTTCACCTTTGCTTTGTATAACCAGATGATTATATGTCTTGGGGATAATATTTTTGCAATGAATCTTCTAGGGTTCTTTGAGCTTCTTTTATCTAGATGTTTAGATCTTTGACAAAGTTAAGGAAGTTTTCCTCCATTATTCCTTCAAATATGTTTTCCAAACATGTTGCTTTCTCTTCTTGCTCAGGAACACCTGTGATTCTTAGGTTTGGATGTTTTATAGAATCCCACATTTCTTGAAGACTTTGTTCCAATCTCTTGATTCTTTTTTTTTTAAATTGTTGTTTGATAGATTAATTCAAAAACCTTGTCTTCAAGTTCTGAGATCCTTTCTTCTGCTTGTTCCAGTCTACTGTTAAAATTTTCCACTGCATTTTGTAATTCTCTAAAAGATTCTTTCATTTCCAGAATTTCAGATTTTTTTTTAAAGGTGTCAGTCACTTTGAAAAATTTTTTATTCATGTCCTGAATAGTTTTTTAAATTTTCTTTATGTTGAATTTCAATTTTCTACTGAAGTTCATTGATCAATTTTATAATCAACCTTTTTAATTCTGTATCTAGAATTGCAGAGATTTCATTTTGGTTAGAGTTTATTGCTGGAGATTTGGTGTGGTCTTTTGGTGTTGGAAAACTCTCTTATCGTATTGTCAGAATTATTTTTCTAGTTCCTTCTCATTTGGGTAGACTATTTTTTCTTGAGTTTAGCCTGGGATTGATGTAGGCCCTGCACGGTTCCTTTGATTAGATATCCTTGGTGTGGTGGTGAGTTTCTCAGTTGTCAGCTATGACAGTCCTGTGCTGGGTATTGCACTGACTTATGGCATTCTGAGTGGCCAGAATGGCTTGGAAAGTGTTGTTACCAGGGGGTTCCCCACAGCTGAGATATCATATCTGATGTGGTGAGCTGTACTGTTGACCTCTGGCCAGCAGGTGGGGCTTGTGAGAGAAAACCTGCTGCAATGGTAACTGCATGGTTTCTCTCCTTTGTGAGTGTTGCCCCTAGGAAGTGCTCAGGCAGCTTAGGCCAAGGGTGGGGAGCTCTGGGGATGTTAGATTTTACTGTTTTATGTATGAAATATCTTACTTATGAAGCTTCTTACTCTACATTTAGATACTATAATAGATTAATACATTTCCTCACCCTAAACCTTCCTTGCATCTCTGGAATAAGTTATTACCAATGTAGATTTACTGTACTTTAGTTGATATAATATATGACGTATGAGGGAGTCCCCCCAATTATCTGGAATTTATTTATTAAAAGCTGTGCATTTATTCTTACATGCTTAAACTTCAATCACTTACAAAGTGCTCTCCCTTTGAAGTAATACGTCTACTGTGATGCATTTTCCACAGCTCAGAACGGTTTTGAACTCATAAATCTTGATGCCTTTTGGTGCTTCTGCCCTTTTTTGTTTCGCTTCTTCAACTCCAGCAAAACGTTCCCTTTGAGGATTATTTAATCTAGTAAAACAAAAACAAGTCGCTGGGGGTGAGAGAGCGTGAATAGTGAGGGTGGAGCATGGAGATTATGTCATTTTTGGTCAAAAATTGCTGAACACAGTACAGTGTGAGCAGGTGAATTGTCACCTGTTTGCCACAACTTGGGACATTTATTTTGCAAATTGTGATGCAACCTTCTCAGAATTCCCAACTAAAAACTTTGGTTGACGATTTGATCTGAAGAAACAAATTTTGAGTGTACTAGACGAGGCCTACCCTTCAAAAGAAATTCCAGTTTTTTAGGGGAATTCCTCTCATATTGTTATTTTGTTACTTCACTGAATTGCATTTGCTAATATTTACTTAGACATGATTGCAACCATATTTTTTAATGTTCTGCATGTATCTTATTCACCCTGTTGGCAAATAAAGGATTCCCACCCTAAATAGTAGAGATGGCTGCATATACAACACTTGGCTCTGGATAGCTAAGTCTGGGCAGCGGTTTATTAGTAACATATATTCATAGTGTGGGGAAAATAGGACACCACACAGCATGCAGGGCCACACAGGGGTTGCACTTAATGGAGAAATTAAAACAGCAGGAACTCAGGAGGCAGACTTTGCAGGAATCAGAGGGTAGGGAAACCCCTGGTTCTATTAGGATCATGTCACTAATTTATTTTAAAAGTTCCATGAACTGGAAAGGAGGCGAAACCCATGACATTAAGAACTGGATGGGGCGCAACTGGTACAACTAGTAGGGAACTGGTCAGAGGGAGTGAAACTTTTGCTTAGTGGGAGCTATATTTGGTGAGAGCAGGAAAACACATGAGGAAGTCTTCTGGGGGACCCTCTGAAGCTGAAAGACATCAAGAACAAAAATAGAAATTTTAGATTTTATAGTACAATAAGAGATTAGTCTATTGCTTATTTTAAAAATACATTTAACAAAATTTGGTAATAAATGTATACTAGTCTTATAAATTTAAAAAATTTCCTTTTTTTCCTAAAATTTTCTTCTGGAATATTATTAAAATGTTACTTCTAACATTGGAATATTATTTCTGGAACATAAATTTTCTAGAAAGTTTAAAATAATAATTGATTCATTGGTTATTTCGCATAACTCAGCTGTAAAACCTTCTGGTTCGAATAGTTTTTTGAATGCTTGAATCACTTTTGCAATCACTTTTATGTGGATATAAATATAATTTAAATTTTACTTAGAAACAATTTATTCTAAAGTTATTTTGTTTTTGTTATACACTTGTAGGTAGTATTTTTTGTTTTATTTCTCTTATTCGTATGCATAATGACAGTTATAGATAAATAAAATACAATCTTTAATTCTGAATTTTTAATTTTACTCTTTTTAAATGAATTGGTTTAATGAGGATTATTCTATTAATCTTTTCTGAAGACTAGTTTGAATGTATTTATCCTCACATATTTATTCCTTTTTGTTTCATTAATTTCAATACTTAATTTTAGTTCTACTAACTTGTATCCTTGGGATTATATTGTTTGTTTTCTAATATTTTAAGAAAAAATAAAATTGATTTATTTATATCTGTGAGAGGCTGAATTTTGTAGAAACTGAACCTGAGACAGAAAATGTTGTGAAACTGATTCATTGAGGGAGAAACCTGTAGAAGAAATATTTCAATATTTCACCATTGAGTATACTGTTAATTGCAGATTTTTGGTAGATATCCTGTATCAGACTAAGAAAATTCTATTTTTTTGTTTCCTGTTTTCTGTTTTTTGCATCAACTGAGGTGGTCATATGATTTATTCTGCATTCTTTTCGAGTACTGAATTATAATGATTGGTTTTTTTGAAGGTTGAACCAACCTTTGAATTTGTTATATAAATTTCACTTGATTGTGGTATATTAATATTTCTATATTGTAGAATTTACTATGTGATCTTCTATACTCAACCAGAAGCAGAAACAGAATGAATATACACTTTTTTTTCCCCCATGGAAAAACCCTCTTGTTTATTTGATTAAACAAAAATAAAATAAGCTGCATAGGAACAATTTTAAAGTCCAGAGAGAAACCAACTATGTTTTAAGGCTGCAGTAGCTGATACAGCATCTCCTTGCTACCTTCCCCCAGCCTTCTCTGTGGACCACGGCTATACGTTCAGAAGCCCGTTAGCTAACACAGGAGTTTTTGAACACTTTTCCATTGGTTCTTCACCTGCTCATTGCCTGTCATGCCTGCGGCCTGCAATATTCAAGATTTAAAAGCGAAAGCCAAAAAAGGGAGGGGGGAAAAAAAAACAAACAACAAAAAAACAAACAAAAACCCACATTTGCCTGAAGGTTCAGGAGAATACCCTCACTTCCCCACCCATCTGCTGGATTGATGGGACTCACACTATCTCCGTAAAGGCACATTGAAAACATGGGAGGAGGCAGTGGCACCCTAGGTGGCCTGCAGTGTGGTACTGCAGCCAGGGGAGACTTTCCGGTGGGTGCATATTCCTTCTGTCATGTCTGCCTTGGACAAATAAAAATAAGAGTTCTAACTTAGTCATTCTAATAAGGCAGCATGCCTCTATTAACTGCCCTAATTTCTGCATTTTACTCATAAAAAAAAAAAGAAAAACTCACTTTGGTAGCTGCAGTTGTAACTGATGTCACTGTGCTTATTACTGGAGGCTTCACCTACCAGATTTTAAGCTTCTTGAAAATAAGGATTATTCCCAAACAGAATTTATTTGGAATCTTTTCATATTTTAGTGTTGAATTAAAACAAACAAACAAACAAACAAAAAACACAATTAATACTAATGGCTTGGTTGATCTTTTTGTTTGTTTTGCATTTTAATTTAACCTTTTCAAGTTGCTATGAAATGTTTTATGTTTATTGTATACCTTTTCTTTATCTCCAAAAGTTTTCTTTGCTTTCAGGAAATAAACTTGGCAGTTTCAAATATTTTGTGTAAGAAAGTTAAAAGTTAGCCGGGCACGGTGGCTCAGCCTGTCATCCCGCGCCTTTGGGAGGCTGAGGTGAGTGGATTGCCTGAGCCCGGGGGTTCGAGACCCGCCTGGGCAACTTGGTGAGACCTCATCTCTAAAATAAATCAAAAAATCAGCCGGGGGTGGTCGCGCACGCCTGTAATTCCGGCTACTCGGAAGGCTGAGGCCGAAGGATCGCGGGAGCCCAGCAGGTCGAGGCTGCGGTGGCCGGGAGCGGCCACTGCACTCCAGTCTGGGCGACAGAGTGAGACTCCAACTCAAAAAAATAAATTAATTAATTAGAAATAAATAAATAAATAAAGTTAAAAGTTAAAAGAATGAGGATGTCTGGCATCTGAGGTTAGAGGCTATGTTTATTAGGAATATTTTTTGTTTCATCTGCATGAATTAGCTGCAACATTTTTATCATGAGAAAATCAAATGCTCTCACTTATTTCTTAAAGGTATTAATAAATCCTAAGAAATTTTTCCTAGGGCTTTTTCTACCCCAGGTCAATGTTTTCATATACAGAAATATACAATTCAAGGAGGGTTTATAGCAAGGAGACAGATTGAAACTATATTGAATAATGATTTTTTATTAAAGGATATAATACCCTAGCTACCTAGAATGAGAACTAAAGTTTACCAGGATTATTTGGTTTATAACATAAAACTTCCCACTGTCCTGAAAATAATGCATTTCTTTTACTCAGTGTTTCACTACTCATCCGATCATTTATTTTTACCTTGGTGGGACTCAGGTACTTAGCATTCACCATGACAATCTTTTATTATAAAACCCTGATTTTGCAGAAGATTATATGATTTTAGTTAAATGAAATTTCTTATTGGTATATATCACAAAACTAGACAACATCCACTCACATAATATTCAATGAATTGAAAATAGCTACCACAAAAAACATTTTATAATTAAACAATGACCATATCATTACACATAACATTTACATTTATAAAGATAAAAATACAGTCCATTGCCTTGCTAAGCTATTGCATGACCATGTGCTCTTTGAGTTATGGCTAGGCCATGTTTCCTAACTTTGACCCCCTTCCCAACCTTGGGGAGGTGAATTGCCTCTTTCTCTTTCTAATTTACTTTCTAAATAAACTACATTTTCCTATTAAAAAAAAGTATACAGACATATCCTGTATTTTAATAATACAGAAGATAAATGTAAGGTTTATATTTGCAATTACCATGCAATTTATAATTTGATGACAAACAGTAGAGATTTGTTGCCAGATAAACTGTGTGTAGTTTGACAAATTGTTCTTTAAAAAAAAAAACTGTGGTTGTAATACACCTGAGTAAACTTTGTTTTAGGCAGAATATACTTAGAACAAAATGAATTGGGATTGTTCTATGGTGGTATTCAACTTCTAAGATCCTAAACTAGTAGATGAGTTGAAAGGGAGATTGAATGGGTCAACTAGTTCTGAAACATTCCTGGCATTTCTCTCAAGTATACCAAAAAGGAGTATGTTTCATAAAAATGATTAAGACCTAATGAAAAGTCTTATATGTTAAAAAAGAATCTAAACATGTGAGGGAGGATATTAATCTTTTATTTTCTCATTGCTTGTTATGCAGTAACTACTAAGAAACAGTTAACTGACAGAATGATTACAAATCTTTTTCATTGTCTCTATTTATCTCATGTCTGTTCTGGTCCTTGGAGTTACACTTTAAATTAGTCTTCTTACCAGTTTTGGGAATCACCATTTAACACCATTGCAGTTTTTTTGGAGCAAGAGCAAAATGGAAAGTATAATTCTTCTTTCAGAGAAGGGATGGATGAAACTATGGAGTGAGAACTCCTTAGAACAGATTGTAGCTGGCTGAAAGACAAAATGATATGGATTTCTGTTATCACAGAGGATTCTTGACAGGTGGACACCTGTCTAGTAATAAACATTCATCTTTTGTCTTTGTACTCCTCGTTCAGAAGGCATCTTTCTTAAACCTTTTGTACCAACATGCTATGGGTCAAGACACTGTACTTTCTATTTTGTTTCTTTCAAGCTTTTTATCTTTCTTTCCATGTGCTCCTTTTTATCTTTTCTGGCTAAATTATATTTTGTGCAAAATGGCCAATTAATATTTTATCCACTATTTCAAGTCCTGTTTAATTTTTTAAGGACCTGTCTTCTATGTGTCTCATGTAAGGATAATTCTTTTCAGTAGCTATTAGTAAGAAATAATTAGCTAGAAAGTAGCATACTTTGGTGTGAATGTTTTGGGTGATTGAGTCCCTGATTCTAGTTTTAAAATATGAATATATAATAAGCATTATGAAAGTATAAGTTGGAATATGAAGTATGAGGACCCACTACTGAGGACAAATGGAAGAGAGAGAGTGACAAAGTTCTGCAAATTAAACACCTGATTCTGAGAGCATTGCTGGGAAACTTTACATACACATGTGGACCACAAAGAGAAAGTGTGAACAGCTGCTATGGTTGGTGTCATGAATGTGGAAACGTGCAAAAACAACTCAAGTCTTAAGAAAAAAAAAATTTTTTTGCCACTCATGGGCAAGGTTCTGTGAAAGAATAAACTTGATTGATAACATTCCATAACAGACGTTCTTGACCTGAAATTAATAAAGAACTTGAAATCATTGAAAGCTCTGTAAGTAATTTCTACCACTTCACAACCTCCAACAAATCATATATCTGGGTATGATAGGTTTGAACACGATAACTGTAAATCCCAAGTGGTTTTGTTTTCTTTAGAGCCTCATTAGTGTGGTAGGGTAATGCAGTTTACATAATACTGCTAATCAGACCATTATTGTTGTAGATCAGTGATGGTAGGGGATAATGTGAGACATAGTATGTTTTGAAAATATATTCCAAACTTATGTTCTCCCTCTCCTTACCACATTCATGGGAGACGTATTCTTCCCAACCCTTTGATTTTGGATTCAGCATGTGAACTGTTTAAGTCAAGGATGCCAGAAGATGGAACAAAGGTTTAAAAATGCATTTGTAAAGTTGGATGCTTTTCTTGCCCTAAACATGAGAAAAATATACATTCAGTAGTCTGCTACTGAAATAAGAAACTTTTAGAGAAGAACTTATCCCAAATAGCTGCTTAAAGCCACCTAACTATGCTTACCCTATAGCAAACAACTCCAGTCAAACCCTAAACACTCAAGGAAAAATAATCTTAATTGTTGTATGCTATTGAAATTTTAATGTTTTTTGTTTTGTATTGTTGGCACCTATAGCCGATGAATGCTGAGAAATCAGACCAAAACATTAGACCAAGTCTAGCTTATTTGAATGATAAATTTGGAATAGTTTATGAATAATAAGTCATTTTTAAAGACTTTTAAGAATAGTGACTCAGAATTCCCATTTAGGTAGGTCATTTTGTTGAATCAGTGGTACATAAATTTTAAATTGGGATGGTGGCAGAAGTTTAAAGATTGACAAAAATGCAGAAAAAGAGTTAATACACAAATTCAATTTATGCTTAAAACATGATGCATTTGACAGTTATTTGAACTTGTAGATGTATTGCCTCTTAGCTCCATATCCACCGTTTGTTGCCTGTTCTTTGATAATAAAATTAGACTCTATAAAACAATTCTTTACATCTTGAAGATATTCTCCTTTACAGGAGGGAAGGTATTTATCCTCCTGGTTTGGGTGTGCTTCTTGTGACTTTTTCTTCTTCCTATCGTACAGTCACAATTTATAATATTCAGTTCCTCAGTGAATTTGCTGGCTCTTTTCTGGTCTGGTTACTACCACTCCTCTGTGCTCTCAGTACGGACATAGTGCACTCAGGTCTTATGCTACTCATTTACTGAGCAGGCTTCTGATACCTTGGTTCCCTCTATGCACTCACTCATATGTCCTGATGTCTCTGCATCCCATAGGTGTCTCAAAAAATACCTGACACAGATAGATCTCCACACTACCCAGACATTTAGCAGCCCCTGAATTCTTAACCCTCTCTGTGAACCTTCCCACAAGACTTGGTCGCCTGTATCCCAGAGGGTTGCTTCCTGCTTGAAAATCCCAGTCACCATGCTTACCAATCTATACCCTAAACAGGCATTTTCCTGCTTACCTGGCAATTGTAAACCAACTCTGGCCAAGTTCAACTTAGAGAATTTCTCCACTGTCTACTGAACTGCCACCATATTTGCTCCAACAATATCTGAAGCCCCATAATGGGGAGGAAGTTCCACTTCCAAGTTTGTTTTAACCTTTAGTACTTTCCCTCAGTTCTAAGGTATACTTATAGAGTTATTCTTATATTTTATTTCCCTGATATGATGGATAATTCTTTATATTAAGCTTTGCCATTCCAAATTAATACCTGGTCTCTTTTCCCTGATTGGATTCTTCTACAGGTAATTACCTAATTAATTGTGAGAATGATGAATAGAGTGGTCAAGGGTGATTTTAAGATGTGGCACTATTGACTGATATATGGGGGGACACAAAAAAACCCCAAAACTTATTAATTAAAAAAGTGTATTTATTCTTACATATTTAAACTGCACTCAACTTCAAAGTACTCTCTGTTTGTTGCAATATGCCTATCAAGACTTTTTTTCCACTGGTCAAAACAGTTTTTGAACTTGTGCATTTTGATACCTTTCAGTGCTTCTGCCATTTTTTGTTTCACCTCTTCCACATTGCCAAAACATTTCTCATTGAGGACTTTGTTCATCCACACACACACAAAAAAGTTACTTGGGACAAGATCGAGTGAACAGGGGGAGTGAGGCATGGAAGTTATGGAATTTGGGGTACAAATTGCTGAACACTCAGCATGGTATGGGCAGGTATGTTGTTATGGTGGAAGAACCAGGCATTTGTCTTCCACAACTGAGGATACTTCTTCTGCAAACTGTGATGCAAAATTTCTCAAAATTTTCATATAAAACTTTGGTTGACTGTTTGATCCAGAGGAACAAATTCTGAATGTACTAGAAGGGACCTGCCCTTCAACAGATAATTCCAGTTTTTGGGGGATCACCCCTCATAATATATAAAGTAGGAGTAAGTAGGGGAGAAAATGAATTCCAGTTTGAATCTGGATAATGTGAAGTGCTTACAGAGCATTCAGAGGTAACTGGCCATCAGGCAAAAGGATAACATAACTGAAGTTTGATGGAGAGAGGGCAGATAGGCAATATGATTCATAAGTTGTCAGCATTTAACAGCAAGTCAAAACTATGACAGTGGAAGTGATTAACTAAACAAAGCATACTAAATGACAAAAGCAAAAACTCAAAGACAGAAATTCAGGGGACACTAATATTTAATCATTTCTAAGAAAAATGCATAAACAGTCATGAGAAGAAAGTTGATGTTCTCTCAAGGATGGAGTGATCAGAAATATGACAGAATAGTTTATTGATATGAAGTATAAAGAAATACTCATTAAACTTGGCAATTCAATTCTATTAAAAAAATTATCAGTTATTTTGCAAGAATAGTAACTGAACTATCATGAGTTGGGAAGAAAATAGCAGGTGAGATGACAGAGACCTCAAGGGTATTTTGTTCTTTTTGTAAAGTTTAAATGAAAATATAAAAAGATGAAACATTATCTTGCAGGACACATGTCACAGGAGGACAAGGACATTTTAATTTTTAGGGTGAGGGAGCTTTATGCATGCTAACAAAGGAAAAGTGGTCAGAGGGAGCAATTACAGATAAAACAGTGACAGTAATAATCAACAGAACAGAAGGTGTTGGAGCTAAGAGTCTATGTGGAGGGTGTGACTTTGAAAATAATATTTTACCTGATTCTTTATGACCAGGGGCATAGAAGATGTTTTCATATGTAGAAAGTAAGCAATATGGGGTAGTGGAAATCAAATAATTTTATGCTTAAATTTTTAAATCATCTCGTTGATATGAAGTACAATGCCGACATTGATGGAGTGGAAAGTTAAGGCTCTTTGGAGAAATTAGATGTAGAGTATATTGAGGCGCCTCAGTTAGAAATGTGTGACTCATTAATATGTAACAATCAGCAATGGAGTGTGTAGGTATGTGTTTGTGTATATGTATGTATCCAACCAATACTTATTTGTGTGTGTATACATTCAGTAATATTTTTTTTGCCAAATTGTTTTCCCTAAATGTTTTTTCCCAATTGACTTTTCAACTGGCAGTATATGAAAGAGATGATCTCACTGAATAATTAATCTTTAAGTAGAATTCTGCACAGTCCTCAAAGTCAATTGCAAATCTCCATCTTCAGATTACTTTATAACCAACATAGAATAATGGAAAGGGACAGTCTCAGTATAAAAAAGTTCTAGATTACATTTATGTCATTTTTTCTTTCACAAACTGTAAGATATTATTTTCTTCTGATCTTGGCTCAACCAGATAATGAACATTAGAATTATTCCTAAATGTGTAAGTTCCTACACATATCTCCAGGAGGGCTTTCTATAAGTTTTTTAAAAATTATCTTCTGAGTCTGTTTTTTCCTAATTGCTAAAATTAGAATAATTCTTACTTTATAAAGTAATTAGGAAGATCACATGAACTGATGAAGATATATAAGGTCTGTGGCTCAGTAAATCTACAGAGACTTTAATTAGTGATTGAAACTTAACAGAAAATATAGGTTTCACTATTTAACCCCTGACTATACTGTCTTTAGTTCAAGCATATAAAACAGTCCATATTTACATTATATTAACCAGCTGATCTGTCATACTGACTTTTGCTCCCTAAAAGTTATTATTACTATTGTTTAACACAGAAAGGTTTCAATTTGCAATTAATTGATCACAGTGACAAGAATCACCAAAAATCATAGATATTGTTGAAGAGATACTTATTGAGAAATGAGTAGATAATCTTCAAGCTTGCAAATATACAGACTACTATTTTTAGTACTTCAGCATATTAAATATTCTGCAAAAGTACTCTTTCTAAAAGAAATTTAGAGATCTTGAAAAAATATTAACAAGCATCCTCATAAATACATAACTGAGACAGCAATAAAATAGGGACATTTCATAAAGACCAAAAATGACAGAAGCTGAAACCAACGAGGCAAGCAAAAAGTGAGATAAAAGCTTTTTTTGCATGTACTTGCTTATGAGCTTTAAGTATACTTCAGAAGACCAAGGCAAATCGTTGAATTTACACCAGATGAGAAGTTACATGAGACCCTTTCACAAAGCTAGGGAGTTCATCTAGATGAAAGTTGCTTTAAAAAAAAAAAGTTTTCATATGCTGTTTGAAATTTAAATTTTAAATTTTAATGACCTGCACAGTCTAGGAAAATTCAAGTAGACAATTTATTTTATGTGTTCTCAAGATAATATTTGCCTAGTTCTCAGATACTCAAAATGTGGTCCACAAACATGTAGCAGCATCTATACCAATTGGGAACTTGTTAAAAATACAGAAACTCTCACTCTTCCCTGGTTCTACTATCAAATTCTATTTTTAAACAAGATCCAAGGTAATTTATGCGCACATTGCCTTAATTTTCTGTTATTGCTTTAGCAGACTTAGTAGAACAATCTGCTGTAACCAAAAAATTTGCAGGAAAACACCAATTTACTATTTTATTGAAAGTCAGAAGTCTTAAAATCAATCTGTTAAAAGACCAAGTTTTTTCTGGAGCTCTGGGGAATCTATTTCCTTGTCTTTTTCAGTTCCTGAAATCATCTGCATTTTTTATCTTGTAGACTCTCCTTCATTTTCAAAGCCAGTATATGATATTTCAAATCTCTTTCACCCCCTTTTCACTATGACATCTCCTTTTCTTACTATAACCCTCCTGCCTCATTCTTATAAAAACCCTTGTGATTGCATTGGGTTCACCTGGGTAATCCAAGATCCTTTGGACAATGGATCCTACAACGTCCTACAATGTCCTTTTGCCACCTATAATGTCCCTTTGCCGTATAGGATAGCAAATAGACAGGTTTTATGAAATAAGACACGGTATCTTTCTGGAGGCAGGAGCTTTTATTTTGTCTACCACAAACATCAAAGACTGAGAAGCACTACCTTAGCATGAAAGATGCAACTGTAAATTCTCTAAAGGAACCGGAGCACAAATCTGATTCTTTGAAATTTTCATTGAATAAGATCAGCTGAAAAGGAGCTCACAAACACAAATTATAGATCCACTGAAGAAATAATACAGCATATGAGTCAGCAGAAAGAACAAATAAAAGCACAAAATGCAGAATTAGGATATCAGGTGATTTAAAACATATATTTAAGAAGCAATATTCTGAAAAAAACATAAGCATGAATATCAAAATCAAGTTGACATATTAATAAGTAGAGTGATCCAACCAACTGGGATAAGTAGTCACATGCAAAAGGAAACTTTAAAAAGAGTGGACAGACAAATGCCAAGTTCTCACATATTTGCATTCCAATATAGACATTTGATTTTATCTGCCGTTTTTTAAATGTCATAAAATTAAGTTACATTTGTTATGCCACATCAGATCTTACCTGAGGTTCTCTATCTTTCCCACAAATGAAGTCAAATGCAAATGGAAAAGAAAAAAAAAAAAAACTATACAAAATAATAACACCTAAAGAAATCACAGTCATGTAGTACTGTGGTTTGTGGTTTGGTGCAAGTCTATGAACAGTTTATTACTAGTTCATGACAAGATAATACAAACATTAAAAGTGTTTTTAAAAAGTTTATGATAATTTGACATTATTGTAGCATTCAAAGTGCATAACCAGGGAAACTGTCTTATTGAGTAGGAAAAAGATCAATGTGAGTTTTGTTAATCTTGCATGAAAAATTGTAGTATCTGATATGAACTAACTACCCATATGATAGTTTAAGGTTAATCTGTTAAATAAAACCAAATAGTACTAAAAATACATGATAGTTTTAGTGTTTAATTTTCTGTATAACTTGTTTTTTGTAAGCATTTTTATCAAGCCTTTTAAAATATATAGTTTCATAGTATTAGCTAAGTTAGGAACATATAATTTGTGGTGCTGTTTATTTTTTCATCATAATTCTTTTTTTTTTTTTTTTGAGTCAGAGTCTCACTCTGTTACCCAGGCTGGAGTGAAGTGACACAATCCTGACTACCATAACCTTAGCCTGTCAATCTCAAGTTATCTTTCTGTCTCAGCATTCCAAGTAGCTGGGATGATAGGCGCATGCCACTATGCCTGGATAATTTTTTTGATTTTTTTGGTAGAGATGAGATCTAACCATGTTTCTCAGGGAGGCCTTGAACTCCTGGGCTTAGGCAATCCTCTCACCTCAGCCTCCCAAAGTACTAGGATTGCAGGCATGAGCCACCACTCCCAGCCAACCTCATTCTTATACAATGAAACAAAGTATGTTTTACTTTTTTGTCAAGAATTAGTATAAGTTATTTTTTATGTACCAGCAGTGGTAAACCTGGTGCAACAATGCAAGTAATTCTAAACAAGTAAAAGCCAAAGTAAGAGATACTAATTTTACCTAAAAGTATGATTTTTCAAATATTGAGTTTAATTTTATAGCTATAATTCATAGTGAAGCACTAGAATAACAGTGTGTTATTTGTCAGGGAGGTACTGGCCATGGAAGCAATTAACACATTACAATTTAAGTAGCATTTATTTACAAAATAGTAACACCTTAAGAAATCACAGTAATACCTGAATACATTTTAAAGATAGGTTATTTAATTAAAAATGAAAAGAAGGATGATGTTCAACCATTCAAATTTCAATATTAGTTCTTTGAGAGATTCTTATAAAGTAGCACAACAGTTTAAAGACTAAAGGATCACATAAGATTTCTAAGACATGAGTGATGAATTGCATCAAAATCCATGCCTATAAATGTAGGGTAAATCTATGACCAAGAAATAAGTCAAGTACCAGTTAACTGTTCATAGCTTGGCATATTCAGAAATTGGTTAATTATACAGAAAACCAACTCTTAGAACACATAAGGCTGTTGAGGTATTTTTATTTAAACTTATAAAATGTCCTGATATAATGAAAGTATTAGTTATTTGAGAATAATGATGATAAGAATGAAGGATTATTTTTCTTCAACTTCACTGTGAACAGACACAACTAGCTCCAAAGGACATAACATTAAAATATTACATTGTTACAAACTTCAGTTCAGATGACCCAGTTGCAAAGACAAGAGTAACTGAGTATATCAATTATCTATTGCTGCATAACAAATCACCCCCAAACTTAACAGCAAATTTACAAAAATCAAACATTTACCGTCTCATCATTCTCTTGCACAGGAATGTTGGACATTCTTAGTGAATAGTTCTCAGGATAGTTTATGAGGTTGCAATGAAGCTTTTGGATAGCACTGCAATCATCTGAAGACCCAAATGAGGCTAAAAGATCAGCTTGCAACAACTGGCATAGTTATTGGCAGGTTTCACTTTCTCAGTAGCTCTTGGCAAGTTTCTTGCCCTATGAACCTCTTCATAGCAGTGTTAGTAGCATTGCTTCTCCCCGGGTTAGTGATCCAAGAGAAAATGAGAACACACACTCTCAAGACAGAAACTACAGTCTTATAATTAGACATGAAAATGATGTGCCATTATATCTGCCACATGCTATTGGTCATATAAATCAACTCTGGCACAATAAGAAAGGGAACTACACAAGAACGGCAATACTAGGAAGTGTCATTCACTAACAGCCATCTGTCAGGCTGGCTACCACACCTCAATTAAGAATCTTGTGCTAAGTGTAAATCAATATACTGCTCCCTCACTGAGGAAGAATTGCTACAAAAAACAAACCCAAACAACAAATAAAACCTCAATTACAAGCAGTATGCTAGTGTTTTGTAAAAACTACGAATTTCCTTAATAATGTATATTTAAGATCATTCTCTTCATTATGTGACAGGATTAATTAGAACACACATTGTGTGCTGAGGCGCAGTGGTTAATAATAATAAAAAAATTCTGTCAATAATGTTTAAATTGTGGAACACTTTTCTGCAAGCATTACCAAGAAGTAAGAAATCAGTTGAGTCCTAACTTTTTTTTTTATATTGGAAAGTAGAGTTTATTTAGAAGGCAGATTGGAGAGAGAGAAGGGGAGTACCAACCTTCCCCACATTGGGGAGGGGCCAGAACTTACAGAGAAGCATGGCCCAGGCAGAGCTCAAAGAGCAGCATGGAGTGGCCAGAGCTCAACAAAAGCAATGGCCTAGTCCTAACTTTTTACTTGTACCAGGAATACTTGATAACTTATCTTCATCATTTCTAATGAAGTTAACATTTCCATGCAAGAAAGGCATGGATAGCTTTTTCAATGGCACATATGATTAAAGGGCAAAAACAAAATTTAGAAATTTGTAAATTTGAGTAGAGGTTTATGAATGATGGTCCATATTTTAACATTAATTATTAATAATTAAGTGATCTTGATATTGCATATCTGTGAAAAGTTATTCCTAAAGAACTTAAACATTTGGTAGATCATTTTGAGTTTTATTTTCACCAAGAAAAGATTTATGTATAGAAAGCTTATAATAAAAATCTATTTCTTTAATCAAAAGACAAATGTGTAATTTTATACAATAATTTGTTGGAAATATAACTACTGATACAGACCTAAAAATTATATTTAAATATAGAGCGCTAGTTGCCACATTTTGAATAAAAGTTTAAAAGAGGCTGGGCTTGGTGGCTCAGCCTGTAAACCCAGCACTTTGGGAGGCCAAGGCGAGTGGATTGCCTGAGGTTGCAGGTACAAGACCAACCCAGGCAACCTGGCGAGACCTCATATCCACAATAGATCAAAAATTAGCCGGGCGTGGTAGCATATGCCTGTAGTTCTACTTGGAAGGTTTAGGTGGAATGATCACTGGAGCCCAGCAGGTCAGTGTTAGGGTGGCCGTGAGCATGCCACTGCACTCCAGCATGGGCGACAGAGTGAGACTCCAACTCAAAAAAAAAAGAAAGTTTAAAGGAATAATCCAGCCAGACATGGTGGTTCATACCTATAGTCTCGGTACTTTGGGAGGCCAAGGCAGAGGTTGCTTGAGGCCAGGTGATGGAGACCAGACTGGGCAACATAGTGAGACCGTGTCTCTACAAAAGCAAATAAATAAAAACCTAGTTGGTTGTGATGGCATGTGCCTGTAGATCCAGATACTCAGGAGGCTCAGGTGGGAGGATTGTTTGAGCCCAGAAAGTAGAGGCTGCAATGAACTGTGATTGTGTCACTGCACTCCACCCTAGTCAATAGAATGAGACCTTGTTAAAAAAAATAAAAATAAAAAATCTGGTCAGGGTCAACGGTTTATGCCTATAATCCCAGAACTTTGGAGGCCGAGGCAGGAAGCTTGCTTGAATCCAGTAGTTCAAGACCTGCCTGGGCAACCCAGTGAGACCTCATTGCTACAAAAGAAAAATAATAATTATTGGGTATGGTGTCGGGCACCCATAGTCCCAGCAACTCCAGGGGCTGAGGCAGAAGGATTGCCTGAGTCCAGGAAGTCTAGGTGAACTGTGACCTGTGATTGTGCCACTGCATTCTAGCCTGGGCAACAAAGTGAGAACTCAAATACTAGAATAATAATCTGAGCTCATTGAAATTGTTTTAAAGCCCCTTCTATTTCCAATACCATGCCACCGTGAGACTGGTTCTCCACTATGAGTTTATGAAAACAAGGCAATGAAATAGTTTAGCATGCATTATTTTATATGAGTAGCATTATTGCCAAAGCAACCTAAATTAAATAAGTTATAAGTGAGTGTATTTAGCTTATTAATATTTGTTGCTAATATTTATTCAGCAAGTGTTTTCATATATTTAATGTGGAGAATCATCATATCCACCATAAATTTTTATTTAATTACAATTGTAGAATGATTTAAAAAAACATATGTATTGTGTTTTCTATACTGACTACTCATACTTGCAATAAAAATGTATATAGATATTTAATTACTTACCTATGTTATGTTTATTCTGAGCATATTAAAGTTTAGTATGCCTGCTGAATCTAATGAAAAACCTTGGGTTTATATCTTAAATATATTTTTATTGTTTATTTAATTTTTCTGGTAATTTATTTTAATTCTTACTATTTTAAACTGCGATATCTTGTCACTTTTTAAACTGGTACTTTATCACAAATAGTATGATAAATGCTGATCTAGTGGATATTAGTAAGTTAATGACAAATATTTCAGATATGACTCCACAGGAAAGTATTACCAGAGTTCAATAGCTGCAGAAAGTCACATGGGTATTTCAGGGAGAGGAATGAAGAATGAAAACCTTTCAGATTATGGAGATGAAGTACAGAGAAATTTCATTTTATTTCTTTGAAACCCTGAAGAAAAAAAAAAGATAAAATGAATAGGAATTAAAAGAACATCTTCAATTTTTTCTCACTTTTGCATAATGACTTTGCCAGTAATAGTGGTGGAGAACTTTAGTGAAGAAGAAAAGATACAAATTATATCTGATTGCATTGCAATATTTTTCCATCCCACTGAAATTACTCGGGGGGTGACTTGTATAAAAACTGATTTTCCCATGAAATGCAGAGATGTGTATTTGTTTAGTACTAATGAAAACAATAACACTAATGTACTTTTGAATTTAACTGAAGAGATGACTAAAACCCTCAAATTATCTATGAGAAAGCTCATTAAGTTTTTCTTTTGAGGTGATGCATATATTTTTTTCCTATATAAAAAAGTTACACTGAATCAGAAATCATTATTCATGTTGAATAACTATTACAGTATTTCAAAAGCCTATTATATGTGGATATTTTACATTGCTTCAAGTCTCATATACATTAAGTGTTCTATATGTAATTTCTCTAATTTGTACAAGGATCCTTCTGAATAGACATATACCATCATTTTGCAGATGGAAAAATTAAGACACAAAAAGTTTAGTATTCCAAAAGCCACTACTTTTAGATATACTAGACAATGTGATACTGAAAATTAAATCTAGTTCACTCTGATTCCAAAGACCATGCCCTTTCTACTATACTATTTTGTCTCAACATTTATTTCCTGTCATTATTTCATAGGTAGTATTTCATAAAAGCAATATGTGCACAGTTTAAAAAATGTATTTAAAAACATTAAATAAAATACGTATATTCAACTTTACTATTTGACATTTTGAGTAATTTTGTTTCATTGAAACTGTTATGGGGCTGACTTTTCTTGATGAAATTTGCTACATGAAACCAGATCAATATATACTACTAATTGGATGATTTATATTTCAGTCTGCCATCTTGAAACAAAATGGCAGTTATAAAGCTCTCCAAGGAGACATGTTTTCCAAAAGTAGCAATTGGTATGAATGAAATATGATCTTTGGATAAAGGTTACAGAGATATATGATTGTTCTACATTAAGAAATCATTTCCTGAATTGCTAGTGAAACATCTATTTTCCATATATCTTCTACATATATAGGTAATTTTTTCTCTATAAGACATGGTAGTACTTGTGGAATATCTAATACATTTTTTTATTTCAAAAACTGCGATATTTTTCTACTGATTCTCTTTTTCCCCAATAATATTTACTAGAAATAAACAAATGAGGAAAAGTGCTTTGATTCTTTCTTCTCACTCACTGAGTAAATTACCAGTACCCATCAATTTCACCTAGTACTTCGCTTTTCCACATTCTGCATACAGCTTATCTGCTGGGCCTATGATTTTCTTTTTCTTGGTCTGTTAGGGCAAGTACTTAGTGCTACATATGGCTATGAATACTTGATATCTGCCTAGTTTAAATTTCCATTAGCTGAAAACATAAACTACACACTGAAGTTGGACTTAATATGTAAAAAAGAATATACAATTTTGCATTAATAATTTTATATAAATTTTGTGTTGAGATGACAATCTATTGCTAAATGAAATGCATTATTAAAATTAATTTTGCTTCTTTTTTAAACTTTTCTAATGTGATCTACTAAAAAAATTCAAAATTATCTATGTGACTCTCATTTTATTTCCATTTCAAAATGCAGCTCTGTTTCAGAGTGGTCTCTCTATTTTCTGACTTGTTCCTCTTAAATTCATTTTAACGTTGAGCTGCCAAAGTGACCCATGTGAAACACAATTTTAACCGCTTAACAGACATTCAAAATGATGGACAGAGCAGCTTGGGGGAGACTTTTTAACCAGAGTAAAATAATAAGATGTAAGTTTAGAGATAGTTATGTGAATGACTAGGGTAGTCCTTAAAAAACGTCGAATATGGATAATTACCAGTGTGTACATTGCACAGAAAGTTAGAGTTCTGAAATCAGTGTTCCATAACAGGAGCCAAGAAAGGGGAATGCCCTTTCAGAAAGCACCAACTTTCCTCATCACCCAACATTCACTTGCATATATGCTCCCAAAGCTACCTAGTGTTTACAAATAAGAAAATGCTTTCATAATTAAAACGAAGTTCAGGAAGACCAATGTTTTAAGAAGTGTTCAGATATGCCTGTATTAGTGTGGTCTTACAATTTTCTTCTTTATATAATCTCTCCTCGCCACAAAATAAACCATCTATTTCTCCAAATAACAAATTTAAATATGGTAATATTATATGGTGTCAACATTTTTTATAGTACAAGGGCCAAATTGTCTTATTGCAACTGTTTGTGTGTTTGTTTTGCTATGGTAATTTGAGGAGAGATGAATATGTCATATTGATTCACATTTATATTGTTTAATGGACTATGTACAGGCAGGTAAATATAAACATGTTTCTCTTATATAAAACAAAACACCATGATGCTATTTCTTTCTTTAATTTATATTTCACCTTAAAGAGAAATAATATAATCTGGTATTTCTTTGGGCAGTGTGTGATAGAGGATAGTGGTTTGGACAGATGTAGGATTGAACTAAGTTTGGCAGGTCTAGACAAAGATTGAACAGGTAATGAGAGCTCATTATGAGTCTGGCAACTCAAGCAACTCAGCTAATTAGCCACAGACAAAAACGAAATAACTAGTGAGTGACTTTTAGAGACAGTGGCAGTAACACTCTGGGAATTTTCATTCATATGTGGATATTTGAACTTTTTGAATGAGAGTTTAGTCATTTACTTTTCTTAAAAGAAAAATAAAGATGTACAAGTTTTTCTCTCAATGATTCACATGAAAACAATGCCTGGTCACTTTAGTTAAGATCTGCAATATAAAGCAGGCCCCCAAATCTGCAAATAAAATCAACTGGAGGAAATGCCAAGTACAAGTATGTGGGAATTCTAATTGGTCTCAGTAAATGTATTACAAAGGCTAACATTCTATAGAGCAGTCATCATGAGTAACCATGGTTGTTGACGGAGTAGGATGAATATTTAAAAAACTAAAAATTGGAATTTAGCAATAATTGTCAGAACCTATGTTTTGTCTGAAAACTCAAAGAAAAAATAGAAAATAATCTTTGAAACATCATCTTTAACATCCTCCCCTTTATGCATAAGATAATTGCAGAAAAAATTGGTTTAAAACATGGAGTCTTTGAAATTAAATAGGCAAATGGTATCTGACTTCATTGAAATTTTTTATTTTTCCCATTGACACATAGATGCACTAACTTTTACGAAAGTTGATTTATTAATATATAATATGGATGCATGTCTTCTATTGCTAATGAAAATTACATCACTGAAAATTTAGCTGAATAGATTTAAAAATATACTTTCAAATTATATGGAACTCTATGATTTGGTTGCATTGGTTTTACAGACGTTATCTATAATATATATAAGAATATAGTAGAGGAAGTATTATATCATCCTCTTACAGATGACAAAACTGAGACACAGAAGAGTATCTGACTTGCCAAGTATCACACAGGCTGAGTCTGATGGTACTGAAGATTGCATCCAGCTCTCTGATTCCAAAGCTCCTTCCCTTATTACTAAATATATTACCTTTGTCTCAATATGAATGCTACTTTTGCTTAAGTATATGTTCACGAAAGTAAAATGGGCATAAATGGAAAAAAAAAACCCATCCTATTCTAAGTAAAAACTTTCTAAGCAAAATTTTTCTAAGTTAAAGAGAGTCTCTAATTTAACTTAGTCATTTGGCATTTTGCTTGTCTGTTGCATTGCCATTGTTAAGGACGCAAACCGACCTTTAGGAAATTTGGAACATAAAACAAAATTTAATTGAGCTGCCCTATTAACTTGAGATTTATATTTCTGTCTGCCATATAAAGTGAAAGTAAACAAAGTTAACTATGGGGAATATTTTTAGAAAGTTGTAACTTATATGAGTAAAATGTAATCTCTAGATAGAGGTTACAGAGATATGCAGATGTTCTAAATTTTGTAGTGAATTCCAAAACTTCTAGAAAAGTGATTTTGCTTTCCTTACATATTTAATTTTAGAAATAAACTTATGAATGAATTTTGAACATACTTAATATACTTTTTGATTTTTTCATAGTTATGGAATTTTAATTTAAGAGACACATAACATTTCTCTCACTGATTCTCTATTTAGTTTTTAACATTTATTTTAATGTTCTAATATTGGGTTTTTAAGGTGTTCTATATAAACACAACTCAACACATAGTACTCCCCTAATTAATACCCTCCAATGATTATTCCATCACCTAAATAATAAAATCAAAGTCCATAATTTAGCTTACTAGGTCTTTCATAATATGATTTATGTTTAGTTTTTTGACCTGATTTCCTGTCATTCTTTCTGTTGCCTTTTATATAACACTGAGCTTTCAATCAGGGTGTTTTTGATCTTAAACATTTGCTTAGGTTACTTATTTTTATTCTTTCATTTAGCAATTTATTGAACTGCTACTCTGAGCAAGACATCGTGTTTAGTATTAAAACTTTTAAAATGAAAGTATTGTTTCTCATTTTAAAAAGAGCATTATTTAATGAAGAAAAGTTCTTTGGAAGAACAGAAAAACACTGTAATACAACACAACAGCTTCCTAGTCCCCCCCCCACAAAAATTACACTCCTTCAATATCTTAACTCTCTTTCTCCTCCCTATTTCCTTTTTCTTTTGTCATCTCCAAGTAAATAAATTAGGTCACTGTCATTCCTATCCATCTGCCATGTCATGCGTTCCATTAGCAACAGAGTCTATGGAAGATGAGGTTGTTTCCCTCAACATGTACAAAATATATCTAGAGAGATAAAAATGAACCAACTAGAGATTGATTGAATATGGGTACCAGCAAATTATTTCTCTATACAGGACTAGATTATAATTTTGGGGTTTCCAGGGTATATAGTCTTTATTGCAACTATTCAAAACTTTCATTGTAAAGCAAAAGTATCTATAGATGATACATTCATGAATAGATGCAGCTGTGTCCCAATAAAACTTTACCTACAAAAAATAGGTAGCAGTCCAGATTTGACCTCGGGGCTACAGTTGCCCTCTCCTGATTTAATGGATACATGATCAAAGGAATAGTATAAAATGCTAGTCATATAAGTATTCAGAGAAAGAAAATGCATCTGAGTTGGGTTCAAGCAGGGAGAACACTCGGATGCAGTAAATACTAAGCAGGCACATCCAGAAAATGACAAACCAGGCATTCTGGACAGAATAGAATAAGAAGACTAAAGTCTTATAGACAGTTACTCAAATGGCATAGTGGACTTTACAAACAAGTCAAGCATGGATAATTATAAGAATTAGACTGAAGAATGTAGTAGTCAATGTTCTCCAAAATAAAATATACTTGTCACCTTCAAAGTAATCTTTGAGATTTTTTTCCACTGTTCAAAACAGTTTTTATACTCACCAATTTTGATCCCTTTTAGTGTGTCTGACCTTTTTTGTTTCACCTCTTCGTCTTCAGAATGTTCTCTTTGAGGGCTTATTTCATCCAAGGGGACAAAAACAAATAGCTTGGGATGAGATAGCATGACTAGTAAAGATGGGGCACTGGGATCATGCCATTTTTGGTAAAAATCTGCTGAAAACAGTACAGTGATATGAGAGAGAGAGAGAGAGAGAGAGAGAGAGATACATTTACTATAGGAAAATGGATTGCATGATTTTGGAAAAGTGATAGTATCATTCCAGTCTGAAGGCCATCAGGCTTTAGATCAAGGAAGAATTGTTTTGCTTTTGTCTGAAGGCAGCTAAAAGTCATGCATGAGGAGGAAGTTTCTCTTACTCAAATTTTAGTTTGTTTGTTTGATTCAGGCTACCTACATTAGGGAGGGCAATCTGCTTTACTTAGTCTATCCCTTTAAATGTTAAACTTATTAAAAAAATACCCTCCCCCAAATAGACAGAATAATGTCAGGCCAAATATCTGGGCACATGCAATTAACCATTCCATCGAGCATGCTTATGTTCTCGAGGAGGCCAGATTGCATAACAAGAGCCATGAAAATGTAATTATCTTTTACATCTTTTATAAAGCACCACTTTCTCATTGCACATGTTGAAATACATTTTTCCCAATCAATCCAGTGTTTACAAAAACAAAATATTAATAATAAAAGTTATTTAATGTCACTTAATATAAAAATTTATGAAATCAACTCATAATTAGTTTTCCAGGTTTCATTGTTTCCCCCCATTTGTACACACATAACACATACACACGTCTACTTGCAAAACACAAATTTGTATAATGTATAATGAGAATATCTTAGTCTGTTTTGTCTTACTACAACAGAATACTTATGACTAAGTGATTTACAAAGAGCAAAAATTTATTGGTTCAAAGTTTGGGGGGCAGAGAAGTTCAAGATTAAGGGGCCAGCACCTATTGAGGGTCTTTTTGTTGCATCATCCCATGGTGGAAGGACAAAATGACAGAAAGAGAAAGCAAAATGTTGAGCTCACATTCTCAAGCCCTTTTATAATCAGTATTGCTTTATTCGTGAGCATGAAGTTCTTAGGAACGCTACTAGGTCCCAACACCCAACACAGTTGCATTGGGGATTAAGTTTTCAACACTTACTTTTTGAAAGACACATCCAAACCATGGAAGATATATATCATCTGTTTTGTGTAGTACAGAGAGGACATTGCCTTGCTGCCTTGTTATGTCTGGCTTTACATAAAGCAGTGTGTAGCGATATTATATACATAATTGTATGTGTTTACTTTAGTATTTTAATAGCAAGATGTATTAATAGAAAGCACCATAAAATAGAGTCAGCAAGTAGCTATAGGCATAATTTTTTTTTAAAAGACAGGGTCTTGATCTGTGCTCATGCAAGAGTGCAGTGGTACAGTCATAGTTCACTGAAGCCTCAAACTCCTGAGCTCAAGTGATTCTCTCCCCTTAGCCTCCTGAGTAGCTGGGATTATAGGTGCAGGTCATCACATGCTTTTTTTCCCTTTTTTTGCAGAGAGATGTGATCTTACTATGTTGCCCAGGCTGGTCTCAAATTCCTAATTTCAAGAGACAAGTGGTCCTCCTACTTCAGCCTCCCTTTTGTTGGGATTAGTGCACCAAGTCAGTGTAACTGTTACTTGTCCTTATTTAAACTTAATAAGTAGCATACTACAGGAAAAGAAAAGAAATCCTTTTATGTATGCCATCTGCCCAAATGACAAGTCAACATTCTATTGCTTAAGTAAAGATTCATGTTGGTTAGAATTAATATCTGTCAATGTCAAACACTGCTTTCTTTCACTTTTCTGTATCTCTGCCTTCTGCCCTGGCCACCACCACCTAGTTATACTAAAGAAGCAAACATTACATATTAGCATAAACAAAAATATGAAACTATAACTTTGCTGTGGAATTCTCTTAGATTGGAGCAAATCTGTGATACTGCATTTCTGTTGCTATTACTCTTGAAAGCCATTTAATTCTCATTGGTTTGGAAATTCCTTTGCATCTTAGATTTGTAAATTCATGGTTATAAAAAGCAACTGGCATCTATCTCCAATAGTTGTTTTCTAACAAACCAGATATAGTTGGGAATTTGACAAAACAATCCTCCTTTACAGGATTCTTGAAAAAATAAAAACTTTATAGATTGAAGCATATCTGAAGTCATCAATTTCTGATCCAGTTATAAATATGTCAAATAGCATTCTTCTAAGTAAATATCATTTTTTAATATTTTTTCTCACTATTCCTACAAAATCTCTGAAGTTGTCCTTAGAGCAACGTAAAATTTAAAGAAGAAAATATGGTTTGCAATTGAGATTTTCTGTTAACATTCTGTCCGTGTTGGTTACATTCAATGCTTTTCTTTTTCTTCTGGAAATGGTGGTAAATTTATGTGTTGGTGACATTTCCGAAATCCCATCTTGGACTATGACTTACACTCTATATTGCATTATAAATACTGGCTTCCTTTAAAACCCCATGCGTGTCTCTCATGTAGAAAACAACTAGACAGTGAAGTCATTATTCAACTTAATTTGCAATATTTATTACACTTACTGAATATATGTGTGTGTGTGTGTGTGTGTGTGTGTGTGTGTATGTGTGTGTGTTAGTTATATTCACAACAAATGGCTTCTGGGTTTTGAGGTATGTATTTTTAAAAATTAATTACATTTTAGGTATTTTCTTCTTTCTTATGTGCTTAATGTGTGTTATAGGAAAAAATGCATACGTGACTGAGAATTAAGATATCACATTTCAGCCTACAATATGATTCTGTCCAAATAGGAATTTGGTACATTGCTGCTATGGATTTATCTATGCCATAAATTTTAGGAGAAAATGACTTATTTCTCTAAATTTATTATTAATCATGTCTTAACTTTCCCATGTAAACCCTTTGCATCATCCCATAGGAGAAGGGCAAAATCCAGTAGCTGAAGTACAAACCTTTCTTATGTATCTTTTTTTGGTCATTTTTATCTGCCTTTTCTTTTTATTAATGTTCTATTTATAGATCTATGAGTGAAATTTCATATCATATTGGGAATAGCACTGTTTTTGTCCATTTCCATAAATAATTCAGTGCCTTGTTAAGGCATCCAAGTTAATTATTTTATGTAGAATAAAGAAACAGACATAAAATTTCAATTTTTATAAAGCAGAAGTTAAACAGAGTTATTTCTGTGAACAATGGCAAAACATTGGGGATGTAACAGGCAGATCTGAGTTCTGTTTGTATATTTGTTTTGAATCAATTTGCTGAGAATATAAATGTGAAACAATATTTTTGCCTTTGTAGTATATAGTACACTACTAATATCCAATTTTTCCTCGACCCTCATATATTACTGTACTAGGGTTATCATGACAAATTGCCATAAACTGGGTGACTTATGATTATAGGCATATATTCTCCCACAATTTTAGAGAATGGAAATCTAAAATCAAGGTTTTAACAGGATTGATTCTTTCTGGAGACTCTAAAGGAAAATTTGTTTCATGCCTCTCTCCTAGCTTCTGGTGGTTGCTAGTAACCCCTGATGTTCCTGGAATTCTAGCTACATGACTTCAGTCTCTGCTCCATCTTCATACGGTCTTCTCCTCTGTATCTCTGTGTCTTTATATTTAGGACCCAGTCTCAATTTGAGATGATCACATCTTGAGATCCTCATATTAATTACATCTGCAAAGATATTTTTTTCAGATAAAGTCACATTCACAGCTTCCAGGTAGAAATATCTTTTGGGCACAATTCAATCCATTAGAATCTGTCCTTGGCCTACAAAAATTCGTGTCTGTTTTAAATGAAAAATACATTTAGCCGGGCTCGGTGGCTCAGCCTGTAATCCCGTGCCTTTGGGAGGCTGAGGTGAGTGGATTGCCTGAGCCTGCGGGTTCGAGACCTGCCTGGGCAGCGAGACCTCACCTCTACAATAAATCAAAAAATCAGCCGGGTGTGGTACTGCATGCCTGTAATTCCGGCTACTCGGAAGGCTGAGGCGGAAGGATCACCGGAGCCCAGCAGGTGGAGGCTGCGGTGGCCGGCAGCGGCCACTGCACTCCAGTCTGGGCAACAGAGTGAGACTCCAACTCAAAAAAAATAAAGAAAAATACATTTACCCAATATCAATATCCTTGATGGCCTCAACCTATAACAAGTCCAAAATCTCATCTAAATATCAGTAAAAAAAAGACTCAAATCTCAGTATGGAAATCATGTATGAGTGAGACTCTGGGTATGATCCTTCTTGGAGTAGAATTCATCTCCATTTACCAACCTGTGGAACTTGATAGCAAGCTATCTGCTTCCAATGTACAATAGTGAGTCAGCTGTAGAATAGCATTCTCATTCCAAAATGGGAGGCACGAGGTGGTCACTGGTCACATGCAAGTTCAAAACCAGCAGGGAAAATTGTTTTATATTCCAAGGCTGAGAATTCTTACTTGTGGCCTGATGCTTTGTCTCCTGGGCTCTTGATGACCTTGACAGTATTTGTGTCATTCTAAGAGTCATTCTTCCTTTTTCTGCTAGGACCGTATATATTTGCAGCTGAATAGCTCTATGATTCCATTTCCTGCCTGTAGAATTTTAGAAGTCCAACAGTTCTGCTCCTGTACCTTTCTGTCCTGTTTCTGTACCTTTCAGTCCAAGATGACAGTGTTTCTGCTGATATAGTACTCTCCAAAACCTTGTTGGACTCCTGTCTATATCTCAGATTCCATGCTATCAGACAAGAGTCTTCCACAGGCTTTTCATGAAAGTTCACCTCTATTTCTGACTTCTGCTGAGATACTTGATTAGATACATGAGTCATACCCATGGTCTCTTCAGCAAAATATTGACAAGCCACACCCTTGACCTTCTCTCCAGAGCCCACTTTTTGAACAGTGCATCTCCCATATGTTCTAACACCATTATTCTGACACCAACTGAATGTTCTACAGTTTAATTCAATTCTGACACTAACTGTCTGAATTAGTACCCACAAGTTTATGATTATGTTTTTCATTTCTGACAGTAACTACTTAGAGTTAGCATCATGTCCCACGAGTTAAGGGGTAAGGTGCTTAACAAGACTGTTCTTACTTCAGATGCCAGCCACAAGAAGTCTCCCCAGGCTACCTGCATTTTTTGTCAGACTTGGCTAGAAATCTTGGAGTTTCCATAAGCCCTCCCTTGGTTTCTTGGGCTTGTAGCTGCATATCTTCAATTTCTGTCTTGATCTTCACATGACCTTCTTCTCAGTATTTCTGTGTTTCTCCTGTCCTGTAAAAATACATGTTATTGCATTTAAGACCCACTTAAATCCAGGCAATACTTACTTTACATTAAATAAATTATGTCTGCAAATATGTGCTGTCAAATGATATTACATTAACACATTCCAGGGGATATATTTTTTGAAGGGCCACAACTCAATTTACTATAACCCCTTACCTTACTCCATTCTTATTCTCTCACACTCCCACTTTTTCTCTTTTTTACATAACATTTGATATACAGAAATTATATCTTTTTTGAAATCAGTGATTAGTTATGTCAAATTTTACTTATATCTAGTAGAACTGGGTTAATTTTTCAAGGTACATTTACCACCTCTCCTATTGTTTAAAATTGATAATTTGAATCTTGTCCCTTTGGTCACCTCCTTAAGACACTAAAACTTCCACTGCTCTGGTTGTTGAGTTTATTCATATCTAAATTACACTGATCATGATTTTATTATAACTTTGTTCCATGGCACCTTAATTTAACCTGATTCATAAATGCTTTAACCTATCTGTGTGTTCATATAGATAAAAATAGCTTCCATGATATAATCTGTTACATTTCAGTGGCAATCAAATTCACTAATTGTTTATAGAATTCCTAATATGTGCAAGGCCAAGTTCAGACTGTTTGTCAAACTGTTACTCAGAGATCTACTGATTAAAAAACAAAAATCACTGAGGAAGGTTGTTGAACGAACAATTTACAGGCATAGCTCCAGACCTCTCTAGTACTAAATAATGAAAAATAGGGGCTTTTCACTTTATATGCATTATGTACACATGTATCATCAGACTTATAATTAAATAATACAGCATGATGTGTCATGTTTTATTTAGAAGATTGTTGGTACCAAGAATTGTACTTTGTTCATCTTTATAGAAAGAAGCTGCACCTATGCCATTCATCTTTGAGGACCATATGGCATGTAAATCCATACCGAAGATCAGGACTGCTTCTTGTAAAAAGACACATATTAAGGGTTGTGGAATAATAAGCATACTGGTCAAGATATTCCATAATCACATTGCTTGAGTTTGAAGCCCAGTTCCATTCTTATTCATATTGAACTGGACTAATGTGTCCTCCTTAGTAGAGATTAATCATAAAGTATCTTCCTTTGAAGAGTGTTATGAGAAATATACAGGTAGGTTATCTATACAAAACATAAGTCTTTATTAAATTTTAGATGAGTTCATAAATGATAAATAATATATACAATTACTTATAAAGAAGCATATAATAAACTTATTATTCCTGGATTTTCCCATATCATGAATATGATGAAGATGACATATTTCCAATAATAAAAATAATAACAGAACATCTATGATTACCATTTCTTTCTTCATACAGCATACTGGGACCTATACTGTGTTTTACACTCATTGTTTCTTGTCCTCACAATACCCCTATGGAGAACAGGTTGAAAATTGCTGGGCTCGGTGGCTCAGCCTGTAATCCTGCGCCTTCGGGAGGCTGAGGTGAGTGAATTGCCTGAGCCTGCGGGTTCGAGACCCGCCTGGGCAGGCGAGACCTCATCTCCACAATAAATAAAAAAAAAAAGAATTAGCCGGGCGTGGTAGCGTGCGCCTGTAGTTCCAGCTCCTTGGAAGGCTGAGGCGGAAGGATCGCCGGAGCCCAGCAGGTCGAGGCTGCTGTGGCCGGGAGCGGCCACTGCACTCCAGTCTGGGCGATAGAGTGAGACTCCAACTCAAAAAAAAAATTATAAGATTGCTCAAGTTATAGGCAATCAAATAGTGGCAGTATTTGAATCTGAACTGCATTTCTCCAAAATGCATGTTGCTTTCAAGGATGACCCAGATTTTTAGTGTCCATGCATAGACTTATAAGTCTCTTTATCCTCTACCTGGCAGCATTTTGGTTGACTAGCATATAAGTCACTTTTTATAGTATCAGGAAAATTAAATTTACAAGAGTATTCCAGGAAGAACATTTACGTATATAACAGGCAGTGATGTAGAAAATGCCATTACCAAAAAAGAAAGAAAAAAAGAAAAAAGAAAAAACAGGCTCCTGGGATGCCAAAAAAAAAAATTATTTTCACTTCTGTTTGGGGCATTCACTCCTGCTTTAAAAAGATGAGAAATCTGAAGTCTGTATAGCCAAATCCCTGAATGTTTTGATGGTGGACATATTATAGTATATGATATTTGAAGTAACCCCACTGGATGAGCTTGATGGGTTTTTCATGCTCACTTTACTGATGATGTAACTGAGGCATTGGGGATTATGCTTTTCTTCTAAGCTACTGCTATGGTCTGAATGTTTGTGTCCTTCTCAAAGTCTATATGCTGAAATCCTAACCCCCAAAGCAATGGCATTAGGAAGTGGGACCTTTGAGAGGTGATTAGACCATGAAGAGGGAGCCCTGATGAATGAGATTAGTGTCCTTATAACAGAGACTCTAGAAGGCTACTTTACCCTCCCACTATGTGAAAACACGACAAGAAGTCACCATTTATGAATCAGGGAGTAGGTTCTCACCAGACATCTGCCAATGCCTTGATCTTAAATTTCCCACTCTCCAGTACCGTGAAAAATAAATGTTTATTGTTTACAAACTACCAAGTTTATGGTATTCTGATATAGCAGTTCTAGCTAAGATAGCTACATGGCTAATGTGTGGTGTAACAGGACACACCTGTGGTGTAACAGGACACACCTGTTTTGCTATTCTGACTTTAAAATTGGCAATCTTCCTTCTGTCACACATAACGTAACTTATTCTTCCTTTAGGCTGTAACCACTTTAATTGGGATTTTGCAAAGTTTGAAGGTATACAGTTAACCCATATGTACTTGTCTGCGAAGTTTAGAATAGTATTTATAGTGGTAGTGTGAGGAAGGTCAAACAGCGTTCATTTTTTTAAATTAACTAAAGGAATAAATGTACTTTAAGCATCATCGCACTGGAATATGCTCATCTATTCTTTCAGAAAATATTTATTAAGCATCCTCTATACCTCAGACAATTCTGTACAAAAACAGATACGTATCTACCCTTCATGAAGCTTAAAAAATACTAGAGAAGACATACATTAATCAAATAATCACATAATTAAGTGAAAAAATGCCTAATTGTAAATTGTGATAGAGGTGAGATAAATGATACTTTTAGGGTGAATAATAGGAGGATTTGGACTTGCTAGTAAGTTAAGAAAAGGCTTCTTCAAGAAGCAGAGAAGTGAGGCACCTTCTTTTAGAAAGAGTCCACAACATGAGAAACATAGATCGCCCAGAAGATACAGGCAAGACTGGCGTCCACAAGCAGGCTGGTGTGAATGGAATGCAACCTATGAGGAAAACTCAATGCAAAATGAGACAAGAGAGACAAAAAAATGTCCAGACTTGTTCAGGTCTTCTATTACATGTCATGCTCAACTATGTCAAGCAGCTTTGTACTTATCTGTAGAGAAAAGAAGGACACTGGAGGGTGTTAAGCAGAGACTGATAGGAACAGGTTTGAATAAAGGAGAGATTATTCTGCCTGCACAAGAGAAACCAGATTAGAAGACGCAAGTTTACCTTGAAAGGAAGGTCAGGAGGAAAGTAATTATAGATTGATCAAGTGAAGGGAAAGAAGTGGGAGTCGTTCAGGTGACAAATCTACAAGAAATCGCAACAGACTTTTATATGGGAACTGAAATAAAGGGAGGGATTATGAGTGGTGCCACAGCTTCTGACCTTAAAATTAGTGGAGTCACTTACTAGTGTCATGAGTTTAAGAGCAAATTTCAGGTGAAGATTAAAATTTATGTATAATCAATGTTTGTATCCCTAACCCTGAATTGCACCCCACATTTTATAATTAAAAAAATAAATAAATAACAATTAAAAAAAGAAAAAGAAAAAACAGAAAAAAATTTAGTTATATTGAATAAGAGTTTTAATTTTACAAATCCAATTGAAGATGTCCAGTTGCGTGTTAGACATTTATGTTGAACTATGAGTTTGATTTTACTTCTCTCCCATTTCTTCTTAGAAGTAATAAACAATAATCATGACCCTTCTAACACTTGATGGAATTTTTCCTTGCAGTATTATAGAAAAGAGAACTGTGTAAACTTGTCACAAGTGATGTGTTACCACTTAGTCTTTTTTTTTTTTTTTTTAAATTCATGATGCCTTGGATGCTTATGAATGCAAATAACCAAAAATCCAACTCTAACTTAAACAAAAAGGATATTTGGGGCTTATGTAAATGAATAAGGGCAGAAGTAGGGTAGGCTCCAGGTGCAATTTGGTCGGTGCCCCAGTGCCATTTTCCTGCAGTTTTCCTAACTTCTGTGTTTTGCCTTCAGATTCAGGCTGGTATTCCTCACAGTTGAAACAACAACAACAACAACAAAATTGCAGCAGTTTAAACTTAATATCTGCTTATCATGTACTCCAAAGCAAGAGGAGGTCATCTCTATCACAAAATGTCCAAGAATAGTCCTAAGATAAACAACCTTAGCCTAAGAGCACACATGCCACTCTGGTAGTGAAGAATGGAATCGGTTTGCCCAAAGCCATACAGATTCCTACTATACCCTGGGGTTATTTAATAGGGGAAATGAATGTTAGAGAAGCAAACAGTAGTTACTCACAATAATCTTTTGGGGCAGATAAACATTCATGCACAAATTTCCTTAACATATATACACCTTTTCTAATATGTTCTTGTCAATCTGGACTTTGTTCATTTTCTCTACAAAAGAATTTTTTAAAAAGTCTCATCTAGTTATGCCACCTAGTTCTGATTCTTAGGTTTGCTGAGTGGCATGCTATCCTCTTGATCTGGCTCATATACAGTTCCTCACAGGCCTGTTCCTATGGGTAATTAAAAATTTATTTTGTCTAATATATAAATTCTAATAAAAATTACCTCTTGGGGAAGGGACAGTTGGAAATAAAAAACAGTGGTCACTTGTCCATAACACATAGAATATGCTCTGAATAATAGTAGGAAACACCTTCTGGCTTGTTGAAGTGAGTTCTTCTGTCCATTGACTGAACCCTTGTTCTGCTCTTAATTTTTCTCGTTTTCATGGTCATATGTACGGCCGTTTGGGCAGGTTTCCCTTTAAAGTGAAAAATCTTGAAAAACAGCCAATTTCCATGTGATGAGAATTGTTCAGAGGCCTGGACATTGTCCCATAGTTTGAAAAATCATAAGTCATTAAGAGTCAGCCCTGAGGTTTTATTGGTAACACGTAGTTCTTAAATATTCAGTAGGTTTCAGATCTGTTTTGGTACTCTACAAAGGCAGAAAGAACTCCCACTCAAAATTTAGTTTGAATGTTGAGCTTGATGCTACCACGCACACATCAAGAGCGGTATGAAAAAGTTGAATACATAATGAAGGCTTTCTGGGGAGAATAGGGCAGGCCTCCCAAGCTGACTTTAAAAGAGCAAAGAGGCAAAGCATTGTGTTTCACGTCTGTAATCCCCACACTTTGGGAGGCTGAAGCAGGAGGGTTGCTTGAGCAGAGGAGTTCATGACAAGTCTGGGTAACATAGTGAGACTTTGCCTCTACAAAAAAAAAAAAGAAAAAAATCAAAGAGTTACCCAGGCATGATGGTGCATACCTGTAGTCTAAAGCTACTTGGAAGGGTGAGGCAGAGGGATTGCCTGCGTCCAGGAGGCTGAAGCTGCTGTAGTCCTGAGTGTGCCACTGCACCACAGTCTGGGTGACAAAGTGAATCCCCAACTCAAAAAAAAAAAAAAAAAAAAGTAAAGTAAATGACTAGGTTAAGGTGTTTATTGTGGTTAGGAGTTGCAGCTCCAGTGAGGTTTCTCACAGGTGGATAAGGGCTTACATGATTTAAATCTCCACTGGTTTCAAAAGGAGGCAGTCTTTCTTATCAGTTTGCCCAGATGTGGGACACAAGGAGAAGAGGTAGGAATAAGACTTAAAAGATATTCGCACTCAAAAATAAAAAATAAAATCAGACTTTTTATTTACAAGGTTTATATCTACTTCTAGTGATTTTCACGTACTAGAGGTCACAGAATCTTATCTAGTCAATATTTGTGGCTGGTAATGAGTTTGAGGTTTTCTGTGCACTCCTAACAAGTGTTTCTATCTTTCTAACCTTCAACTTAAATGTCTCCTTGGGTAAATTGAACAAAGCAAGTCTGGAAAACAAGGTAAAGGTAAATTGCTCTTTCAACTCAGGCTGCTTCCCAGTCCTTTCTCACACTGAAGTGATTATCCCCGTTAACAAACTGCTCAGCTGCCATGGGGGGGTTGGAGGGGGTGGGTTGGAGACCAGGCTTATCCTGTTGGCTGTCTTAAACCCACCATCATTTTGCCTTTACTGTTTCTGCCAGAACAAACAATAGGATTTGAGGCAGAAAATTCTCACTCTTAAATCTTAAGTCTTTTAAAATGTTGAGTGTCATCACCATGGAGTGTGAGCCACAGACAGAAAAGCCTCTCCTAACAGCTGTGGATCTACCTTTACTTCCCTACAGAACAGTTTCACAGCAGCTTATTCCTGTGATGAATGAACTTTTTGAAATGACTAAAAGTAACAATCAAAGAACACTATCTTCAGGAAGTGATCCATGTTTCCTAAGGCTGTGTTTTTGCCAAACAACAGATCCCTGTCTGCATGTGATTTTTTAAATTGATATGTAATATTTGTACATATTTATGGGACACATGTTTTATTTTGTTACCTGCATATAATGTGTAATGGCCGAGTCAGGGAATTTAGGGTATCCATGATCTTGACTATTTATCATTACTATAGTTTGAGAACATTTCAAGTTCTCTTCTGCAGTTATTTTGAAATGTATAGTACCTTGCTCACTATAGTCACCTTACTCTGCTATGGAATATTATAACTTATTCTAACTGTGTGTTTATGTCAATTAACTTTATTTTTATGCATCCACACCCTTTCACTTTCTGCTATCTATCATTCTACTTTCTGTTTTCATGAAATGCACTTTTTTTTTTTTTTTGAGTCGGAATCTCACTCTGTAGCCCATGTTGGAGAGCAGTGGCACGCTCCCGGCCATCGCAGCCTCAACTGCTGGGCTCCAGCGATCCTTCCGCCTTAGCCTTCAAGTAGCCGGAATTACAGGCACGCGCTACCACGCCTGGCTGATTTTTTGATTTATTGTAGAGATGAGGTCTCGCCAAGTTGCCCAGGCCCGCGGGCTCAGGCAATCCACTCACCTCAGCCTCCCAAAGCACAGGATTACAGGCTGAGCCACCGAGCCTGGCGAAATGCACTTTTTAGTCTCCCACATATGAGTGAGAATATGCAATATTTGTTTTCCTATGCATGGTTGACTTCACTTAACATTTTGACCTGCAGTTTCATCCATGTTGCTGAAAAGTGATAGAATTTCATTCCTCTTTATGGCTGAGTAGTATTCCATTGTGTATATGTACCGCTTTTTCTTCATTCATTTGAACATTCACAGACACTTGGGTTGATTCCATATCTTTGCTGCTGTGGACAGTGCTGCAATAAACAGGGAGGTATGATAGCTCGGATATAATAGTCTTCATTCCTTTGAATAAATACTCAGCAGTGAAATTGCTGTATCATTTGGTAGTTTTATTTTTAGTTTTTTGAGAACGTTCTATATTGTTTACTATAGTGTCTGTACTAATCTAAATTTCCACCAACAATACATAAGAATTCCCTTTTCTCCACATCTTTGCCATCATCTGTTATTTTTTGTTTTTTTTAGTAATAGTCATCCTAACTATGGTAGGATGATATCTCATGGTGGTTTTGATTTACATTTCCTAATGATTTAGCCCTGGGCTCTTACTTCTGTTCCACTGCTTTACGTGGCTGTTTTTATACCAGTACCATATTGTTTTGCTGACTATAGACTTGCAATATATTTTGAAGTCAGGTAGGATGATACCTCCATTTATATGTATTTTTTTCTTTATGATCATTTTGAGCATTTTTTTAATATACTTGATGGCAGTTTGTTTGTCTTCTTTTGAGAAATGTCTATTAACATCCTTTGTCCACTTTTTTTTTTTTGAGTTGGAGTCTCACTCCTTCGCCCAGGCTGGAGTGCAGTGGCACGCATGCTCACGGCCACCGCAGCATCAACCAGCTTGACTCCAGCGATCCTTCCACCTCAGCCTTCTGAGTAGCCGGAACTACTGGCGCATGCTACCGCGCCCGGCTATTTTTTATTTTACTGTAGAAATGAGGTCTCGCCAAGTTGATCGGGTTGGTCTCGAACCCATGGGCTCAGGCGATTCACTCACCTCGGTCTCCCAAAGTTCTAGGAATACAGGATGACTCTGCCCACTTTTAAATAAGTTTATTTGTTTTCCTAATGCTGACTTGTTTAAATTTCTTGTATATTGTGGATATAAATTTTTTGTTAAATGAATAATTTGCAAATTTTTTCTCCCATTCAGTAGGTTCTGTCTTCACCATATTGTTTGTTACCTTTGCTGAGCAGAAACTTTTCATTTAGTATAGTCCCATTTGTCTATTTTTGCTTTTGTTGCCTGAACCTTTGAGGTCTTAGTCTTAAAATCTTTCCATAGGTCAATGTTCTAAAGTGTTTCTCGATTTTTCTTCTATTAATTTTATTATTTCGGTCTTACGTTTAAGTTTTTAATTCACCTTATGTTGATTTGTGCATATCGTGAAAGATAAGTTCATTCTTCTGCATATGAATATCCACCTTTTCCAGCACGATTTATTCAAAATGGTGTCCTTTCCCCATTGTAGGTTCTTGGCACCATTGTCACAAATCACTTGGCTGTAAGTACAAAGATTTAGCCCTGGGTTCTTACTTCTGTTCCACTAGTTTATGTGGCTGTTTTTATATCAGTACCATACTGTTTTGCCGACTATAGATTTATAATATATTTTGAAGTCAGGTAGGATGATACCTCCATTTATATATATATTTTCTTCTTTATGATCATTTTGGCAATCTGGTTACTTTTTGGTTTTATACAAATTTTATAATTTTTTTCTATTTATGTGAAAATGGCATTGGTATTTTGATAAGGATTGTACTCAATCTGTCGATTGCTTTGGGTATTATGGTCATTTAAATTATATAAATTTTTCTAATACGTGAGTAAGTAATGTCTTTTTATTTGTATGCTCAATTTTTAAAAAAATCAATGTTTTATAGTTTTCCTTGTAGAAACTTTCACCTACCTATTTACATTTATTTCTAGGATTTTTAATTATTTGTAGTCATTGTACATGGGATTGACTTATTGATTTTTTTCTTAGTTTTGTTGTATAACTATGCTACTGATTTTTGTATAATGATTTTGTATCTGTAACCTTACTGAATTTATTTATCAGGTATTAGTTTTTTTTAATGGATTCTTCAGGTTTGTCTACACATGCCAATGGAGACAATTTGACTTAGTTTTCAGTCTGGGTGTTTTGTATTTCTTTCTCTTACTGAATTGCTCTGACTAGGACTTCAAGTATATGCTAAATATGATTGATGAATGTCAGCATTTTTGTCTTGTTCCAGTGTTTAGAGCAAAGGTCTTCAACTTTTTGCCTTTCAGTATGATGTTTGCTGTGGGTTTGTCATATATGACTTTTATTATGTTGAGGTTTATCCCTCCTAAGCCTAATTTGTTGAAAGATTTTTTAATTTTACCAAATATGTTTCTGTGTGTATATTGAGAGGATTATGTGGGTTTTTTTGTTTTTGTTTGTTAGAAAGCAGGATTTATTGAGAGGACCGAAAAGCTTCCACAGTGGGAGGGAACCTGAAGGGGTTACCCCAGTTTTTGTTCTTTATTCTGTTGGTGTGCTGTATCATATTTATTGATTTGCATATGTTAAACCAACATTGCATCTCTGGTATAAATCCTCCTTGATTATGGTGTATTATCTTTCTTATGTGCTATTGGATTTGGTTTGTTAATATTTTGTTGAGGATTTTTGTGTCTACTTTTTCATCAGAGACATTGTCCCATATATAGTTTGTTGTTGCTGTTGTTGCTATTGTGTCTTTATCTGGCTTTAATATCAAGGTAATACTGGCCTCACAGAATGAGGCAGGGATAATTCCCTCTTAGTCAATTTTTTGAAATAGTTTGAAAATAATTGCTATTAGTTTTTCCTTATATGTCTGGTAGAATTCAGCTGTGACGCCATCTGAACCTTGACTTTTCTTTATTTGGAATCATTTTATTGCTGTCTCATTGCACATCATTAGTCTGTTTAGGTTTTCCATTTCCTCCTGTTTCAGTCTTGATAGGTTGTGTATGTCTGAGTTTCCTGTATCTGGATGTCTCAGTCTCTTGCTAAATTTTGGAAGTCTTCATGTATTATTTTGTCAAATAGACTTTTTTATGCTTTTGACATAGTCTCTATTTTCTGGAACACCCATAATTTGAATATTTGGCCACTTTTTGGTGTTGCACGTCACAAAGATTTTGTTCATGCATATATACTCTTTTTCTCTTTTTTGTCTAACTGGGTTATTTCAAAAGACCCATATTCAATTTCTGAATTCTGCTTGATCTAGTCTGTTGTTAAAACTCTTGAATGCATTTTTTGTTTCATGCATTGAATTCTGGAGTTTCAGGATTTTTGTGCCTTTTGTGCATGTTTGTGTGTGTGTGTGTGTATGTGTGTGTGTGTATGTTTCTTTTTTAAATGATAGTTATCCCTTTGGTGAATTTCTCATTTATGCTCTAAATTGTTTTTCTTTTCTTTGTATTCTGTTTCTGTGTTTCCTTTTAGTTTTTCTGTAAGTTATTTTATTATCAATATTTTAAATTCTGTTTATGATATTTCATCAATTGCTTTTTATTAGAATCTATTATCAGATAATTATTATGTCTCTTTGAAGGTGTCATATTTTCTTGCTTATTTTATGTTTTGGTGTCTTTACATTGATATCTAAATATCCAGTTTAATAATTGCTTATTTTATTTTATTTTTATTTTTGTGTTGGCATCTCACTCTGTTGCCCAGGCTGGAGTGCAGTGGCACGCTCATGGCCACCCCAGCATTGACAACCTGCTGGGCTCTGGCGATCCTTCCGCCTCAGCCTTCCAAGTGGCCGGAACTACAGACGCGTGCTACCATGTCTGGCTAATTTTTTTCATTTATTGTAAAAGCAAGGTCTCTCCATGTTGTCCGAACTGGTCTCGAACACGCAGTCTCAGGCAATCCACTCACCTCAGCTTCCCAAAGTGCTGGGATTATAGGCGGAGTCACCGAGCCCAGCCTTATTTTATTTTTTGAATTGACTTTCATAAAGAAAGATGTTTTCCTTAAGATGTGTCTAAGGTGATGGTTGGGTAAGTGTACTTTAACTTTGATTTGGGGTGAATACAGCAATGTAGTTTTTGTATGATTTTTTTCAGGTGTGAATAATGTCAGTGGTATCTGTGACTTCCTCAGTAGCCTGGCCGTGGTTGCTACTGGAGTCTGTGGTAAGGCTTTGCTGGGGATGGAGTATCATTGGTGTTAATAGAGAAGCAGATGTTTCTTTCCTTTGGTACCCCAGTAGCATAGGCTGGAACTGGTGTCAACAGGTCCAGGTAGGCCAATTCTTGGGTCTTCAGGCAGTTTACTCAAGTGTTAACTGTGGTGGCAATAAGTCAGATGAGTAATCAGGTCCTTGGGCAGTGTGCATGGCATAGTGGTGATACGGATTTTTCTGATTAGTCTGGGCTTCAAGAGTGTCAGTTCAAAGAGTAGGCCAGCCGAACCCCAGAGAGTGTCAACTTGATGGGCTTACAAAACTAGCCCTAGGAATGTTGGCTCTAATGGGCTGTCAAGCCAAGCCCTGAGAGTGTTGCTATTTCGATGGGCTGGCAAGCCTTGCCCCAGAAGTGTTGGCTCTAATGGGCTGGCAAGCCAAGCCTTGAGAGTGTTGAAGCCCCCAGAAGTGTCTCAGTTTCGCTGGCACCTCTCTTGGCTAAGCTGGCTCTGTCAGCTGGCAAGCCAGCCTTGTGGTGTGCAATCTTCTCTTCCCATATTCCTCTGCAGCTCTTCAGGTCAGGGATCTTGTCTCATGCCCAGGAGGAATGAGGGTCATGGATGGTCATAAAGTCAGAAAGCAGGATTTATGGAGAGGACACAAAAGCTCCCACAGTAAGAAGGGACCCGAGGGGTTTGCTGATTTGGAGCTGGAACCGGGTATATAAGATTGAGCTGACGGGCTAGCATTAGCTGTGAGCTAATTGGTTGTTTTTTAATCTCAGCAGCAGGAAGTCTGCTACTTTGTTACAGGGGACCTGCCCTGCCTGTCTACTGAGTTGGTTACTGTCTGCTGAGTTGGTTACTGTCTGCTGAGTTGTTTACCAGACATCTCCTCCCAGTTCATTACTTTAGACTGGCCCTGTCTGTCTGCATAGTTGTTTTCTAGCTACCTCCTTGCTCAGCATTGGTTGGACAAAACTCAAGCTCCCAAGCAGCACTTTATAATGTTAATGATGGTTGCAATAGCTTGGTTGGCTAGTCCCAGGAGCTCAACTGCTGTGGGCATATGAGTGCTAGCAATGGTTTGGGCGGCAGGTTGGGTGGGTCTGTCTTCAGGTTTCCAGGTGGAGTGCACAAATGCTGGTGATGGTGGACTGGGTGGGATGCTCCCCAATCCCCCAGGCAGCATGCTTAGACACTGTGTGTGTGTGGTGTGGCCATGCCAAGCTAAGCAGGCCTCAACTCAGGACCTTGGTGTGCACATAGGCACAAGCTGCAGTAGGCCAGGTGGGGCAGTCTGCAGTGTTGGATGGGGAAAGCCTATTTTTGGGGGTGTATCCTATTTTGCAGTGTCCCTGCTTCAGTGGTTTGAGGGTTGCTATAAGTGATAGCATACTCAGGCAAGAAGATGACTTTTAAGTATTAAGGACATGAACATTGGCTCCTAGTAGTGGCAGCAGCCACGGTGGTGTTGACGGACAGCCTGTACTCAGGGTGCATGCTAGAGCAGAGGTTGTGCTACCTGTGGGGGTGGAGTTACTGTCAGAAGCCCTAGGGAGGCAGCTTTTAGGATCTAGAGAGTGCTTATATCTGCTCCTGGTGACAGCAGTGGCCTGAATGGTATGTAGAAGGAGCCTGCCCTTAGAGTGCAAACAGTACAAATGTGCTGGTGCATATGGGGCTGCCACCACAGCCCCAGGCAGGCATCTATCAGGACTTGGGGAGCTCACACTTTGACTTCTAGTGGTATGCAGCAGTAGTTGCAGTGGTATGCAGAAAAAGCCTGGCCTCAAGGTGCAGAGACTGCTGCTGGTGGGTATGGCGTTGTTGTCAGCAACCCAGGCAGGCATTTCTTAGAATTCAGGGAACATAAGCTTTGATTTTTGTTTGTTTGTTTATTTTAGGGGCAGCCTCCCCCATGTGCTGCACTGCCCTCTCTCTGGGGTTTAGAACTTTGTGTGAGCGGCAGCGCTAAAAACCGGCCACTTTATTGGGTACAGCCAGTGGTTGTGCCACTGCAGTCCTCTGGTGAACACAGGGAAACGTTAGTGGGGGCTCCCAAGATGTGGAGATGTAGGAGCTGTTGGGCTTCAGAGCAGGCTGCCGACCAGTGGGCTCTCAGAATGTCATTGTGCTGAATCTGCTTAGGTCTTCAGGAATGTATGCGACCCAGCCTGAGCTCCCTCTTCAGAGCAATGTCCTTGCAGGGTCTCCAGGCAGCTGCCTATGCTAGTCTCAGAGTTCACATGAGTAGAGGAGCTTAGGAGTCTCTAATTTACCCATTCCCCACACCGAGGAGCCTCTCCAAGCTCCTAACTGATCCTGCCTTAAGTGGCTGCCTCAGTTTCCTCTTCTGTGTCTCAGGTTTTTTCTGTCACTTCACTGCTGTTTTTCACTTATATTTTATTTGACGAGTAATTATCTAATTATAATTTTAGTTTTTTTCTGGAGGTGGCATTTTTTGGATTCCCTCTAGTCAGCAATCTTGGCCCCCTCCCCGCATTTTGTAAATGCTTTAAAAATTTGCTCTCAAGATCGTTCTATTGAGAGTGACCATAAGCCAAGATAACCACTCTCTAGAAGAGCTCTGACCAGGAAACATTAGTTTCAGATGTGTGTGTCAAGTGACATATAATTTTTTTTAAAAAGGAAAAGAAACCAAAACTGCATGAAACAAAATAAATGTATTACTTAGAGACCCCAGAGAGTTTAGGGGTGAACAATGGGAAACCAAAAGTACTCAATCAGGCAAGAGGACCTGTGGAACTGTGCCTTTATTAAGGTTCGTAGGCATTATCCTTTTGGCCTTCCTGTGGGGATTGAGGATTGACTAGTTAAAAGAAAACACATCTGAAATCGAGACACTTATTCGCATGACTCTGGTGTTGACAATTAGGTATTTTTTGTGATCAGAAGCCGTAGAATGTATTGAGTTCAGGGTCAGTAAGATAAGGAATAAGTGGGTTATACTGCATCGCACACTTGAAGAAGAAATATTAGCTAGACCACAGCTGACAAGGTATGACCGAGTTTTAAACACCAGAATGGATGCAGAGGTGGCAACTGTATTTAACACCTTTATGATAAAATTTTATAGAGGCCCCAAACTAACAACTGTCTCACTAATGTGGGATAAACATATTCGATTTCTCACTTGAGGTCGAGAATTCTACACACTTATTTTTATAAATTAATTGAGGACAGTCTATTTAACAACACCTCATTCCTAGTATTATTAATACAAAGTGGGGCGTTTTTACTTTTAAGTACAGAAAACCTCATTCAAAATGAATTAAGCTATAAAGATAATTTTATTGTCTTAAATAATTGAAAGAGGTTAGTAGGTAGGACACACCTCAGAAATATGAGGAATCTGACTCCATTTATTTGCTATACCGTTGACTCTTATCTCCCCAGTGTTTCTTTGTTCTAGACCCGGTACTGAACAGTATCCAGCAGCAAGAGAGTATCTCATTGTTTTTCCCAAATTTTCCATCAAATATTCTCAGATTCTCTAAACTGAAAAATTTCAGCCAATTGTCAGTCTCAAATGGAATATTACATCTGGCATGACAGGATACAATGTTGGGATTAACCCTGTCACCAGCTCCATTTCAAACCTGGGGTAAATTCTACTGCTGAAAATCATATGAATTTCCAGTAGAAATTGTGAAGGCAACTAATAGGTATCCAGTGTTGTTGGTACTCAATAAAAATATTTGTTCAACAAGAAGACAGTACATTTTCAGAGTTTAAGCAGTTAATTGATTCTTCTATGAGGTGGCATGAGACACTAATATCCCGCAATTTATTTACACAAGTAGGTAATCCTACAACTGTCTTCCTGTCCTGAGGTGGCTTCCAGGGAGGTCATGGGGTTTTCCTTTATGCTTGTTGGTAAAAAAATTTCATCTGCTTAGAGACAGACAGAATTTGTGTTAGGAAAGTTGAGCGAATGACCTTTAAACTCCCTCCTATCCATTCAGGGGCATGAATATTACCCTGCAGATTATTCATTTACATATAAAATATTGTCTTCTGTGCTTTCTCCTGACAACTTTTTATATTCAGTTGTAACCTTTTAATTCAAGCTGCGTTTCTTTTATCGAATAGATTCTTCTAAGGATTGTGTAAGGTTTTCAATTTTATAAGGTTATGCATTTGAGAAAGATCTTTAAATAAAAATAGAAATGAACTCCTTTGAAAGTTTATGTTAAAGTTGTGTCCTTCTGAAATAGAGTCTTTATTCTTTTTGAATGGTTCTTTCAGTGCTGAAATTGAAATAATTACTTTGGTTAACTTTTCCACTTCTAAATTAGAGCCAACTGAATGAAATATATATATATATATATATTTTTTTTTTTTCCAAAAGAAAAGATTGCTTAAATGTGACTTTTTTTCCTGCTCCCTCATGAATTAATCTCTTTACCACCATATCTGAGAAAATTAGTGACTCCATTTTTGTTACTCCATATTCTTAGCTCCAAATCATTATTAGCTCTATGCCCCACACACCCATGTACCCTAACAAGTATTACAATTGTGCATTATAAAAATGTTTCTGTCTTGTGTAAGTTTTCTTCTACTTCTGCTATGTGATAGGAAGTATCCAGGGAATTGACTGAAGCAAAGGTATTCAAGGTTGAATCCTGCACAAGGGTGTTACCAAGAAGGCCACTTGATGGGGCATCTTTTCCTCATTAGCACAAAGGGGCCATATGCTCACCAAGCTGTGCAGACATAGATTTGCATCTGTTGAGAATGAAATGGCTTTTTCTGTTTTAAGAAATATACCCTTTCCTAGAGTTTCAAGTTTAGTTGTACAATTTTTTAGCATCCTGTTTCAGTTAGGAAGTTTAAGGCAAGCAATAAAAATTTACTATGGATAACTTACTAATCAGAAAAGGCATTTGTTTTAAGATACTGTGGTATCTTAGAGAATTGTCAAACAATATGGACTTCAGAATGATGGAACCAGTGTATCCCTTCAATATCACCAGCAGGAAAAAATGGACAGCAAAATCAGCTAAGAGGTGACATTTCTCTTCTTTTGTCATAACTATAGTTTCAAAATTTCTAGGGAGAGTATAATTGACCCAGTTTGATCATGTGTCCATCCTGAAGCCTAGAATGACAGACAAGGATCAAAGGAACAGGTCTGCTTGATTCAAAGTCTTACCAGGACTTTATTAAAGAGAGAGGACTTTTTTCATTAAAAGAAAGGAGGACCTTGTTACCAAAGAATAGAGAAGGAATGCTGAATAGATAAGAAAAATAAATGGCTGTTTGTGGCAGACATGAAGATGTGCAGCTCAGCATCTTCAAGAAAGCCGTCATTCCCCAGCCCTGAGACAGTGGCTGCCAGTCAGCAATCAGCTGTTAATACCTCCAGACCCACATCAGCTTTTGAGTTGTAGACACTCAGAAGTAGTCATGAGTGACAGGGGAGAAAGAGAATCGTTCCAAAGGGAAAAGCTTTAAGCACTGTACCTTGGCATCCACTGTGTAAAAAGAGAAATAGTCCTAGATTAGAGCATATATATAGATACATACAAAGTTACAAATGACCTGAATGGTTGGTCAGGGCTTTAGAATAGAAATATTAGAAGATTAAAGGTAGAGGTCTGGAGTAGAGGCATGTGAGGATGAACATACAAGGGACAAAAATATGAGAGTAGGAACAAAGTATAAAGATCTTTGCTTCACACGGAAATTAGTGCCCAGCAGAAACCATCTTTCAGATACTACCAACCAAGGATACTAAATGACTCAACCAGTTGAAGTCAACAACCACCACAGGGCTTCCTCAATGGCCCACTAATGAAGTGGCCATGATAGCAGAGATGGAGGTTATTCATCAGACCAAGAGCACAGTCTCCCACAATCCAGGGCCAGACTCGCTACTGCTATATCTGAATGTCGAACCTGCCAGCAACAGACAACAATTCCCACCCCACCCCACCCCGGGTGGCTATTCTTCAAGTAGACTAACAAGCCACTTGGTGGCATTTATTCTTAGAGGAGTACTTGTTCTCATAGACACTCATTGAAGATACTGGTTTGCCATTCCTTTCTTCCCAGCCTGTTAGCATCACTATCAAGAGGTTCTCAAAGTGTCTGATCCATAGACTTAGAATCCTAACCGGCATAGCTTTTGACCAGGGGATACACTTCACAGCAGATAAGGAATGGGAGTAGGCCTATGAATGTGTGATTCACTGGTTGTCACATATATACTAATCAGTAGAAGCTACCTGAGTGCTGTAATGGCCTGTTGAGTATGCAACTGATGATGTGCCTTCTGGGAGGCAGCACCCTTTGAACTTGGGGTGTTGTCTTCCAGGAATCAGAGACTTCTCCATGGCATTGTTTCTCTAGTTGGGAAAATACATAGGTCTTCATAGGGAACACACAGGGAATCAAGAAGTAAAATGAGAAGTGGCCCCATGTACTAGCAATCTCAGTGATGCTGGCAAACTATGCATTTCTCATTCCTGTAAACTCCTGGCTTTTCAGGTTTAGAGGTCCTGATTCCCAAAAGGAGCACACACTTGCCAATAGATGCAAGAACCATGTCATTTAAATAAAGCTATGACATCACATGGCACTTTGGATACCTGTGTTTAAAAATCAGAGACTCAGAAAAGGAATGACTATTTTATCAGACCATTGATCAGTAACATCCCACCTGATCAATAAAAGAAGACAAAGCAGTTGTTATTCAATAGGGGCAGCAGAAATAAGTGTGGAATATAGGTTATCCATTGAGTACTTCTTGTAATCTCTTGACCAACTATAACTGGATGAATAAGTCCAAGGAACTAGCCTGAGAACATGATTATAGAGAATTTGATCCCTCAACAATGAGGGTTTGAGACACACCATAATGTATTCTACCCACTGAGACCAGCAGAGATGATAGCTGAGGGAAATGGGAATTTGAATGGACAAAGGAGGAAAGAAATGGGCAAGTACAGTTGCAGGTCTGAGATGAAAAGTTGAAAGGAGAATGCAATTTTAGCCATGGACTTCCTTTTCTAAAATTTCCTCCCAATTAGATATTCCCCATATGAATGTGACTGAAGTGAATTTGCAAGGTACAAAGATTAGAAGTGACAGATACAAAGAAATGTAACTCAAATTTCCCTTCAATGAAGGAGTCATTGCCCAACTCTAAAGAGTGTGATTATCTGGCAACTTACTGCTGTTAACTTCAGCTGTGTCTCAGCATGCGAGTTGGGGTCATGCCCTCCTGGTGGCGTCAGTCAATGACTGGACAAGACTGTGATTCAGGGTCTAGCAATTTCTGCTTACTGCAGAAATTACTCTAATATTTGCTGCCTAGCTCCCACTGGGCTAGCAGAAATTTTATCAAATGTACATCACAGGCCCTTGACACCCCCTCCCAATCCTGTTCTTTCCTTTTGCTTTCAGAGATATGACACCTCAATAAGATTTTTGTTCTTCTAACTCGACCTTAATATCAGCTTCTGTGGGACCCAACTGACACACCACTAATGTTTTTAAAGTTCCCAGAGGCAGTTTATAAGTCAGAATGAGATAATTCTAATTCTCAGAAAATTGTTCTTCCTGTTAGAGTGCCACACATCTTGTGTCTTGGTTTAGCTTGCAAACAATTTAACATCACGCTAAAATTCTCCCTACAGCTTTTACAATTTAGGATGACTCACCCTGTATCAGCATAGAAGCATTATGTGCTCCTCAAGTGTCTAGAGTATAATGTTTACATAATTTAGCTACCCAATAGGGACTCAAAAAGATCAAGTATGCTAGCTGAAATAGACAGCAGTGTCAATGCCCAAACATGCGTTCTCATTTTCTTTTTCTCTCACCTTTTAAAAGAAATTCTGAGAACATTTAAAATATTTTCACATCCAAGCATTACTTACGGTTGATTCGGAGTTACATCAGATAAAAAAAATTGTCATAGTGGAAAGAATTCAAGTATTTAACTAGACTCATCAAAGTTGGGTGCGGGGTTTTGTCTTCTACCCAGCATGCGACATTGGCAAAGTTACTTAATTTCTTTGTTTTTTAATTTTCTTGTGAGTAAAACAGAATAATTATAATACCTACCTCAAGTTTTTGTTTTGAATTTGAGTGATGTCTGTAATGTTGCCAGGTTTTCTCAAACATAGAACTCAATCATGAAATATTTATTTCCTGAAATTATTGTAGGAACATGGGGGCCAGAATCTGGAAAAGGAAAGTACTGTAATCGCTTTAACACCTAGCATGAGCCAGGTACTTTGTTATTTGAATTGTGTATATGAGTTCTTTTTTTTTTTTTTTAGCCTACATATTATCCTTATGAGCTAACTGCTATTTTATAATAGAAAAATAAAGGTCTCTGAAAGGTGAAACATTTGCCCAATATGATATGGGTCATAAGTGAAGAAGATCGAAAAGTTTTAGATTGAGGGATAAAGTTGTTAATAAAAGTTAGATGAATGATAATGCTAGTTAATGCTAGTTTAATGTCTGCTTTCCTATCTCTTCTCTATCCTACTGTGTACGATGAACAAATGCTTTTTCTGTGTTCTTTCTGGGAGATGATGCTTGTTTTAAAGGATAACTTGCTTGTGAAAGTGATCAACTGAAGAAACTATTACTAAATTGTACTGTTTTCAAATACATATAAAATATCAAGGATCTTATAGGTTCACTTTCATAATCAGATCCAACTTTTTATTATTAGTAAATAATCTATTAAAAGTAGTTGATGGCTTGAAGTTTACTTCCACACTGAAATACTTGGCAGTTTCTAGAATGTGCCAAGCTCAGTCAGATGTTCCCCTCTGCATAAGGTTCACATCTGTGACGTCTCCTTGGAAAGACATTTTCTTACTAATTTGCTTGACCTGGACTCATCCATGCTTCCACACCAGCATCAATTTCCCTTAGAAATATTTCTTGGAACACTAGCTTACCCCCACTTCCCAAACCACCATATAATCACATTAACTGGCCCCGTGCCTTTCTCAAAGTACACTTCTACATGATAGAATTTAATAAATTATGTATAATTTAATGGATTATATTATTTGAGAGCAGAGAAGGTAGTAGTTCAATAGATGTGTATTAAATGTGTTTGGGGAAGTTGGGAAAAGAACTCATTACTACCCAAACTGGCTCAGATTAGTTGACTATCAGATTGGACTATCAGATCCCATGATCTTGAACTACTTTCTGTAGTGGCAATGTGAATGCACCACTCAGATCTCTTTAGTTCTGTTTTCCTTTTTTCCCCTGTTTGCTGTCTTGTTTTTCTAGAAAAGGCACACACCTGCCTCTCTTCAGATAACTATTCATGGGCTACTAGGTTCATTTTGCATGTACTACTGAAAGGGAAAAAAATGTTTGGAAGGGCATGCCTTCCTTCTTTCCCTTCAGCATAGACTATTAAAAAGACAGACTGAACTTGAGTGTGAAAACTCATTCCCTCCTTTGATCAGGACAAGATCTTAGAGGATTTGGCAGAAGCCAAGACTTTCCTCTAAAATCACCCCGCTAATTTGGCATTTTTCCTTCCTTGTCCTACTAAGATGATCCTATTCCTGGTTTATTCAGGAAACACTTTAATGATAAAACATTTGTACATGAAAACACATATCAGGTTCTGCTTATGGGAAATCTATCTTAGAGATGTTCATTGGCTATTTAAAATTATTGGTTATTTTGTTCTCACTTATAGTGGAAGGTACTTGTGTGTACACAGGGACATAGAACGTGGAATAATAGACATTGGAGACTCAAAAGGGTGTGGGGTGGGAGGAACATAGATGAAAAGAAATTACTTAATGGATGCAACGTACATTATTTGGGTGATGATACATTAAAAGCCCAGGCTTCACCACTATACACTATATTCAGATAACAAAATTGTACTTGTATCCCTTTAACTTGTACAATGAATAAATAAATAAATACAATTATTGTTTATTTTATCAAAGCAATTCTCATATAAAGATTTTTAAAAAAATACAATTGGCTCAAAATGAAAAGCAACAGTAACCTATTCTTCCCCATTCTCTCCTCCTAGACACAATGGCTATCATTTTGTCACAGCTTGATCTCATGATTTTTGGTTTTCATATCACTAAACAATGCAATGCTCTTACTTTATCTATCAGATTTTGTACCATTCACTTACTAAGAGGAGAAATTAGGGAATAGCTCCCATATAATTTCTCCATGGAGACCTTCTATTCTCATCCTCCAAAAAGAGTTGTGTTTTTCTTTTTTTCTATTTTGTTTCTTTTAACTCATGTTTCTATTTTGGTCATCTCTGCGACTTTAAGTGAGGCTTTGACCACTATCTTTTCATCTGTTAAAATCTTTAAAAATCTCCAGTTTTAGAATCTGCTTTTCTTCAAGAGAAATCCCTCTAGACATTCTTTCTTCTGCTCCGATTGGATCTCTCCAGGCTTGCTACCCTATTGTTAGTATACACCTTGTTTTCCTGTTCTCTTGAATTTGCATCTTCTTTTTAATTACACAAATCTCTTGTATTTTTAAAATATATCCTCAAATAATTTTCTAAATGTGTATAAAAGATAATTCTGAGTCTTTTTGTGATGTGTGTCTTCATCTTGTCCTCTGATTTATTGTAGCTTGCCAAAGTATTGTGTTCTATGTTGAAAATATTTTCTTTCACAATTCTGAAGCTTTTGTTTTGTTTTGTCTTCCTATATTTGATACCTTCCTAACTGACCTATTTTTTTCTTATTTGACAATTTTAGAGGTTTTACTTTATCCTTAGCATTCTGCAGATTAAAATAGATACACCTAGCTTTCTGATTTTATTTTCATACATCTTGCTTTTAACTTGAAAATATATTTCTTCAGCTGTGGGAAATTTTTTCTTACATTAGTTCTTTAATAATCTTTCACCTTTTTTCTAGTCTCTCTTTCTAAGACTCCTATATGTTCGAACTCCTCTGCTGACCCTCTTTGTTCATTTCTTTCCTCAACTTATGCATCATCTTTTTGTTTTGTCTGCTGAGACATTTCTTCACCTTACTCTTCTGTCTCATTATTGTTAGTTTTATTTGGACAATGGTATTTTAATATCTAGTTCTGTGATCTTTCTATCTCTTAATATCTTGTTCTTATTTTACATAAGCCGTATACATTTTCTTGAAGCTATCTTTAAAGTTATTTTGCTTTTATTTTGTTTAGTTATCAGTCCTGTTTATCTTATCGAGTTTCTTCAAAATGCTGTAGATCCTTCACACATGCAAATGTGATGCAATAGAAAGATGAACTTGTTTAAAGTATGTAGAAAGTACCTACTATGTTGGTATGCTCCAGAGTGATGCTGGCTGCTGTGCTGGGAGAGCTCCTAATGTTAGATTAAGGGCAACTCTTCTCATCAGGGCCTCGGTTCTCCACAGGCATAAGCCTCATGTCTGTGCAGAAGCACACTTTGTCTAGATCTAGATCCTTGATGATAAGTTGCTCTTTTGTGCTTATATGCAATGAGCTACTCTCACTTACCTGTGTTCAACCAGGCCCGTAATTTAAGCTTGAATGCTCACTCTGACCCACAGTGTAACCAAGATGTCTGAATATAAAGTGTCTATAAAGTTTTGCCTATGGGTGAGCCTCCTCTCTCAATGTTGCCCCTAGGCACAAGGCTGAGGCTGTATCCCTCAATTTGCCTTCATGCCCTTCCCGTCTTTAACAACTGTTGGCATTTCTTATCCATGGATCACTCTTTTATATTCTCTTTGCTAAGGGTTTATGACACTCTATAAATTGACTTTTTATTTTTTTATTGACTATTGGCAAGGAGAAAAAATTGTATGGTGTTCTTATCTGCCTTCTTTTACTTTTAGCAATTGACAATTTCTACCATTACTATGACTGTTCCTAGTTATGGTGCTTTGATTAGCATATAAGTGGATCTAATATCTGTTTATTGTATAGTTTTAGTCAGTTCTAGCTGCCATTACAAAATCTCATAAACTGGGTGGCTTATAAACAACAGAAATTTATTTCTCATAGTTCTGCAGCCTGAGAAGTCCAAGATCAAGGTGCTGGCAAATCCAGATTCTATTGAGGGCCGGCTTCCTGGCTTGTAGATGATGGTCTCCTCCTTACCTTTACATGGTAGAGCAAAGCAAACTCTTGTGATGCTTATTAAGGATACCAATCCAATTCATGAGAACTCTACCCTCATGATCACAGCTCAAAGGCCCCACCTACCAAGGCCATCACATTAAAAGTAGAATTTCAACATATGAACACTGGAAGAACAAAAACGTTCAATCCATAACAAGTATTTTGTGGCAAGGACTTTGTTATGAAATCTACATATTTTTAATTTTATTTATCAACTAATCTTTACAGGTATTGCTGTCTCCAGTAAACATAGAAGAAGGAGATGGAGATTCAGAAAAGAATCTGGACCAGGCACTGTGACTCATGCTTATAATCCCAGCACTTTGGGAGGCTGAGGTGAGAGGACTGCCTGAGCCCATGGGTTCGACACCAGCCTGGGCGACTTGGCAAGACCTCATCTCTACAACAAATAAAAAAATATTGGCCAGGTGTGGTGGTGTGTACCTGTAATTCCAGCTACTTGGAAGGCTGAGATGGAAAGATCGCCTGAGCCCAGCTCAGGTTGAGGCTGTGGTGGTCGTGAGCATGCCACTTCACTCTAGCCTGGTCAACAGAGTGAGATTCCAACTCAATAAAAAAAGAAAATGGAAAAGAAAAGAAAAGAAAAGAAAGATATCTGACAGAACTTGATTTGCAATTAATTTTATTTGACTACAAATGCCATGCTCATTCTATTATTTAAGCCAAGGCTAGTCTGTGCTTTCCAACAGGTAGTGTTTATGTTTGTTTGTTTGCAAACTTGTGGCATATTAAATGACATTATTTGTAAAATAATGAAGGAATTCTTCGATCCAGATTTAATAAACTTAAGTTTATTATAATTCTTTATATAATGGTATTATCTTTTTAAGTTTTTACTTGGATTGCATTTATATCAAAGATAATCAAAGTGGAAATATATTCTTTGTAGAAATATTGCACATTTGAAATGCAAGATAAAATGCAAACTGGAACTATATTTAATTAACTTCAATATTCTAATTACTGAAAAACAGGATGTTGTAAGATGTCAGACACAAAGTTCTAAGATTACATTATATATATTTTTCCTCATGCTGTATATCTTATCAGAATATCCACTAATAAGCATTTGGCAAGATTTATTTTGAAAGTGGTTTATAAATCTGTTTCCCCAAACATTGCTATTTGTATTATCTAAATAGCTGATTATAGCAATATACTTATTTTAGTTTAGACTTTATTACACTAAACAATCCTGGAGTCTTGTGTACACATATGTACAGTGTATACTCCCTTAATCACAGGGAATAGATCCCCTGTGGTGGCCTGAATCTGCAGTTTGTACTGAACCCTATACATATTATGTTTTTTTCTCTCTTTATGTCAATATCCATGATAAAGCTTAATTTATAAATTAGGTACAGCTAAGTAATAATTTAACTGTCAGACACAATAGTTCTTCATGCCTTTCCCATCTTTTTTTTTTTTTTTTGAGTTGGAGTCTCACTCTGTCCCCCAGACTGGAGTGCAGTGGCCCCTCCCGGCCACCGCAGCCTCGACCTGCTGGGCTCTGGCGATCCTTCCACCTCAGCCTTCCAAGTAGCTGAAACTACAGGCGTGGGCTACCACCCCCGACTAACTTTTTTGATTTATTGTAGAGATGAGGTCTCACCAAGTTGCCCAGGCGGGTCTCGAACCCACGGGCTCAGGCAATTCACTCACCTCAGCCTCCCAAAGCGCGAGATTTCAGGCTGAGCCCGGCGGCCTTTCCCATCTTTAACAACTGTTAACATTTCATGTCCATGGATCACTCTTTTCTATTCTCTTTCTTAAGGATTTATGACACTTTATAAATTTCCTAAGATAGGACAATTATACCAATATTCTAGCATCACTGTTCTTGAGATTTAGGGCCATTCATAAGTCAAATAAAGGCTACTTAAAAACAAGGACTGTGATCATGTGACAGACGATCTGATAACCTAGAAATCTACTAAGTGAGGAACGGATAGGTGGCGTCTATAGCAGGCATGTCCATACCATGGCCCGCAGGCCACATACGGCCCAGGACAGGTAGGAATGTGGCCCCACAAAATCTTTTAATATTATATATATTTCAGCATTTAATTTCTTCATGACCCCATGCATAATTCCATTTTTGAAGTTCACAATCATGCCTTATTCATGACATTGCTTTTTGGCAGCACATACCTTTGTGAGCAACTGTTTTCATTTATGAAGCTCATGAAGAACAAAATTCAAGTAAACATTTCTGATGAGCACTTTGAGAACTCACTAAGATTTGCAACCACTTCCATAGAACCAGACATTGGTAGATTAGTTTTACAGAATCAAGGTCAAATTTCCCACTAGTTTTATATCGTTGTTATTTTTAAAAACTTTATAATAAAAAGTATAAAAAATGAAGTCTTGGTATGTATATACACTAACTATATTATCTAATTTATGTGTGGTCCAAGACAACTTCTTTTTACTCAATGCAGTCCAAGGAAGCCAAAAGTTTGGACATCCTTGGCTAGGCAAAAGGATGCTTCACAAAGAGATGATGTGATATTTTATCACACTACTCGGATTGATGAACAATTTAAAATGTATAGATTGTTCATCTCTAAATTTTTTTATATAATGTTTTTGTAGTTGCCCTCAGGTAACTGCAACCACAGAAAGCAAAACCATGAATAATGGGGAACAACTGCAATTGTACATTACAGCATTGATCTGCAAAGCAAGAGGATTATTCTTAATCCTTCTTTGGACCAAAAAAAAAAAAAAAATGAAGTCAAATATAAACCTGAAAGGGACCATGTCAAATGTTTTTCTACTACAACTTAAATTCAATTTTTCTCGAGTTTTCTTTTCAAATCTTTAGCTTTGACCTGTGAAGCTCCTTAATTTCTGTGAATTTTTGTATTCCTCATCTTCAAAAATGAGAGAATTGCAATGAATCAACAGTTAAATATAGTTTACTTTTTTCAAAATGTACTCAACAAAAGAAGTAAATTTTTTAACAAAAAAATTGTTTTCTTAAATCTTGCTTTTTTAAGCAAAACAAATATAATGTCTAAGTGAAACATTTTGATAAAATCAGATAAAATCAGAGCTCCTCTTGTTGAAATAGGGTGAGAGGAGATGTAAGGAAAAGATAGGTACTCACCTTTGTGTCTTCAATTCTCTGCATGTGGCAGCTTCAGGGACCTCTCCTGCACCTTAGAATGCCAAGGAAAACTATTCATATGTAATTTGTAAGTATGCTTCAGTCTCTAAATGTATGCAACATGTTGAACACAGAGTGCTGAATTTTTAAGAAAGGGAGAAATGGAAAGAACTTACTACCAGTGGTAGTAGAAAATAGAAAAGTATTTAAGCTATTGCTTATACTTCAACTGTTTTTTTGTTTATCTGTTTGTTTTTGTTGTTGTTTTGGAGTTTCTTGTAACTTATCTCCCCGCATCTCTCATTCCTGTACAGGGACTGACAAGTAAGTTCACAGATTCATCCTAGAAAAGGTGCTATACACCTTGTTGCTGATATCACTATGGTCACTTTTGAAGTACTCCACTCGAGAAGCTATGCACTGATGCCAGCATCTAGTCCCCCATCAAAGCAATTTTGGATCTCTTTTTTTTGGAATGTCCAGCAGAACTGTCAACATATTACACTTGATGTCCTGAATATCATCAAAATGTGTCTTCCTTTCAATGGTCCCCTTATCTTTGGGTAAATAAGAAAGTCTTTGGAGGCTAGGTCAGGTGAGTAGGCAGGGTGTTCCAATACAGCTATTTGTTTCCTGGCTAAAAAAAAAAATCCCTCACAGACAGTTCTATGTGAGATGGTGCATTGTCGTGATGCAAGAACGTCTTTAGGACCATTTTTACACATATTTTCTCATGCCAAGATTTTAAGCTAAGATTTTTCTTTTTCTTTGTCAATGTTCATTTGATTTCCTATGCTTCTTACAGTCAGCTGATGATTTTGACATGAAATTCAACAAATTTTTGCAATGTTTTCATCAGTTCTGCTTGCTACTGGCCATTCTGACCTCTCTTCATTGGTGACATTTTCTGTCCCCTTGGAAAAACGTTTAATCCATTTATGCACAGCCATTTTTTTCATAGCCTTATCTCCATTAATTTGCACTAAAATGTCTCTGATTTCATTTCCACTCTAGCCAAGCTTAACAGGAAATTTAAAGTTTGTTCATTGCTCTAATTCAAACTCTGACATTCTCACAATGACAGCTCTGATGGCCATTCCAGAAAAAGAGTTCCAAAATTGCTTTGATGGGTAGACTAGATGCTGGCATCAGTGCATAACTTCCCAAGGAGAGTACTTCGAAGATGACCATAGCGGCATTTAGCAATGAGGCATATTACACATTTTCTAGGATCAGTTCGTGATAAAGTTGTTTAAAATGTAGGAATGATTTTTAAAATTCTCATAATTGACCATCCTCCTCTATGCCCATTTATACAAAGGTTTCTGGAATTGAGTGATTTTTTGATTTGTTTTCATCATGACATGACTATCACTTAATTTTGTACCTTGATAGGTCATTTTGTAAAAATCAGCTAAGAGATAAAATACTCAAAGGCCAAAATGCTAGGTTCCTCAAGAAGTCTATATTTTTGGTTCTAAAGACAAAGTTAAGATGTAGTTCAACCCTACACCTACTTAGCAGTAGACTTTTTCAGTCCACAGAAACCCTTTCACCTGTACCTTTTGCAATTGCTAATTGTTCACAAGGGGAAACTTAAACACAAGTTGCTTTATAAGGCACAGTGCTTTTTAAAATCTCTTGATACTAGCGATCATGCCTCTTTCTTATTTAAATTCTATATGGTGTTTGGGATGCTTTATCTAAAGTGAGCTCAATCAATATCAGCCTTTGTTCAAGAAGAGGTGTAAGAGTATCATGATTGACAGAATTGCTTCTGAATGAGATTTCCATCATTTTGCTTATACCTATATCTATTTTAAATTCAGCAATATTATCTGAATCTTGACAAAAAGGATATCAGTATCAGATAAATGAATCCTAGATGTTTGATAAAGACATATTTATTGTTAAACTGATGAACAGTGTATTATAATGATTACAACATTGAACATGTCTATTTTTCTGGTACCTGTGGCCTGGGTTGTCATTATAGGTTGAGATAAGAGTGGAGCTTATTAGTCAATTGTAGATACTATAAAAAATATAAAGCAATAAAGTTCTTTAAAATGTAGGAATGATTTTTTAAATTCTCCTATAAAAATTTTCTAAGTTCGCATGAGACATTTTGTAAAACAGTGTTCAGTTTTTAAAAGTTGCATTTCATTAAGCATGAAAATACACATGTTTCAGTTTGATATGGTAGTATGCTGTGTTGAGTCTTTGGGGATCAAAGATCAAAGGAGGCACAAATGTGTTAAATGAAAAATTCAGTAAAGACTCAGTATAAATATGAATTTATCTTGATACACTTCATAAGTTCTGAGTCTTTTTGGGATGTGAGAATTTTTCCAGTCTCTCAAAAATTCATGTTGCAGAAGGCAATTTTATCCAAATCATAAATCCCTACATCAACGTTTTAGAGTTCCCAATTATCTAAATATTCATTCCTCCAGAGATAATAACACGCAGTTGGTAAATGTTTGAAAGAATCCAGTTTTAAAAGTTGCATCTTGGAGGTGACAAAATACTGTGTATAACATCTAATATCAATCATACCTTGATGCCAAAACAATGATGATTTGGAGCATTATGCACACTCAAGGATGAGTATCTCAAATCATATACCATAAAATATATCATTAAGACTTGTATCTTTCATGAGAATGTCAGCCATTCTCTAGCTCTATATTGTCATAATAAGCTTGCCAAGAGCCACAAACTAAAACAGAAAATCCAAGGGAAAGAAATAAGATTTTCTACAATTGTGTTTTGTTATAAATTGCACACTAGAAATGAGAGGTTATTTTTTTTTTAGTCCCTGGAGTGTTTTCTGAACATGCAAATAAAATGTCAAGCTTTTTCTTGTCCTTAGTATTTTACACCACTATTCTCTGGTACTAGAAAAAAAAAAATCCCTGCCACAAAACAACCCTCGCTCCTACTGTTTTCACTTCCAGATGTAGGTTGTTAGAATGATCATAAGGAACCCATGCTGGGCTTCTACTAAGAGAGATCAAGGCAGGAGGAAATTCGGTCTCATTCTTTCTGTCAACAACTCATATCCCTGGGAGGGTAGAGGGGCATGGTCTTTCAGCAAGAGATCCTCTTCATTTCACCATGGATCTCAAGAGTTCCTGGAGACACCAAAGAAGTACTTTCTGGAAAATACTGTGGGGCCTGCTCTAATTCCTAGGAACCATGAAAAACACTGTATAAACAATTTGCTATTTTAGGGCACTTATAATAACTATAGCTTATAGTTATTGATTACTTAAGTACTACAAATTTGTTCTAAATTTTTTCACTGGACTCAATCTTTTGTTCAGACACCCTAACTCAAATCAACCTGCTTCTTTGTCTTACCTTATAAAGTGTTGTAAACATCCAGAAAAGAAAAGGATTGCTTCCAGAGGGAGGAAACTTTATTTTCCCAAAAGAAGGTACAAAATCTCCGATTGTGCGTTTCTCTGCTAATCAGAAAGGGTACGAACAGAAATAAGACATACTTTGTTCTTTGTATGTGCTCAGTCTAGTTGGAATCAAGGAAGATTTAAGGATGTGAGGCCATTTATGCTGAATATAGAAAGACTGTATTAATAACAAAGTACCACAGATGTGAAGGCTTAAAACAACAGAAATGTATTATTTCAAAAGTTTAGGCTAGAAGTCTGAAATCAAGGTGTTATCTATGTTAATTTCTTCTTGAGGGCTCAGAGGAAGTGTCTGTCCGGTGCCTTTTTCCTAGCTTCTGGTGGTTGTTGGCATTCCTTGGTGTGGCTTGGCTTAGGCAAGATAATTCAAATTTCTGTTTCCACTTGTGTTTCTGTTTCTATGTCTCTTCTCTCCTTATGAAAAGAACAGTTACTTTGGTGTCACCCTATTTCACTACAACCCCATCTTAACTAATTATGTCTTCAATAGCTCGATTTCCAAATAAGGACACAATATCAGGTTCAGGGAAAAACTTGACTACTGGGGAAACACGACTCCACCTAATTCCGATGAACAGAATTTATGACTGAAAATATGACAACAAATAATTGAGTACTTCCCTCAGTGCAGTTACAATGAAAAAGAATGAAAGTAAACAGCACAGATATGGTAACTACAGTCAATGAAGAGGGAAAAGGGGAAAGGTATATATTTCCTCCCTAGATATTTGTGGTGAACAAACACTTTTGCAAGTCACGTTCTGCCACACCTAGGTTAAAGCCTTTACCCTGAAAATTGAAGAACCTGTAACACAAAACTAGGAGAAGAAAACGCTAGCATCCTACCCCTCCAGAAGAGCACATGCAGCCCTTAATTGGGAGCCAGGAGGAGAGGAATTATAATTTTCTTGGCCAAACCCCCCAAAATGGAGCTTCTGCTATGCTGAACTGGGGATGAGAAGGAAGGGAGTATGGCATGATGGAAGAGCCACAAATTCAGACAGTTCTTACTGAGATGTAGTAGATTTTCTTGAAAAAATGTTTCTTCTAGTGCTGTATACACTAAAAACATGCTTCACAGACTTTAACCATTGCTTTGTTTTATTCATAATATGCACTAGCTATGATCATTTTCCTGGTGAATATGTCAGCCGAGCACCTGATGGTGTCATTCTGGAAGTGGTATTTTCAGGTAATCTCATATAGCTGTGTATATAATCACCTCTCCCCTACTTGAGAGTAATAGCAATAATAAGCTGCTATGATGACAAAGAAGAGTAAGTATTGTGATCAGGGAGATGAATGGAATTAGTGGAGCATCTAAGAATGATGCCTCCTAAGAATTACTGACAGTGATTTTCTAAACTAGGATTTTATCAAATTTATTTACTACTTTTGTATATTTGTTACTCCCAATGTAATGTAACCATATTGAGTACAGGGACTCTTTGTCTCCACTTAATGGTACAGCAAGTCGAACTATACCTGGAATATAGTAGGAACATGATAAATAATGGTTGACTAAGTGACTAGTGTTGTGTAAGTAAGATGGGGAGAAGTGGGCAGATTAGAGATATATCTTAAACATCAAATTGAAAGAGCTTGGTGATGTATGTTATATGGAAAGTCAGGAAGAGGAAGTTGTCAAGGACACAGATTAGGTAACTCTAGTCACAGAAACGGGGAACACTAGTAGAATTAAATACTTAAATCTGAGTTTCCTTTCTGTTTGTGTGTGTGTGTGTGTGTGTGTGTGTGCGCACCTCATTTTTTACACTAGAAGGTATAGTAACTAAAGATATAATTTTTAAGACTCCTTCAAGTGCTAAGCTTCTGAAACTGAATTAACATTCATTTGCTTTAAAGAAAATAAGTAGTTTGTCATTCATGTTCTTGGATTAAAACATTTGACGATAGAGATATGAGCACTTAGTTTAAGGTCACACGTATCTTTAGTTTAACAATAAGCAAAGAAAAAGAGAATAGTCTCAGACTACTAAATGCCCCTAGTTAGGGTAGTATTTTGAGACTATCTAATTAAAATTTTTACTTGACATCTTTAGAAACTCTCAAGCCCCTGTTTCATAACAATTGCTCTCGTGAAATTAAAATAATAACAGTGATAGCTTGATTGCTATTTCTTCTTTGAAACCTCTTCTTATACCAGGTAAAGACAGTTTTTTGTTTGTTTGTTTGTTTTGCAAACTAGTATACTACTTAAATATCAAATTTCTTTTCCATTATGTTTAGCTAAATTCACTTGATTTTCTACAATAGAAAATTATTAAAAAGTACAATATGCACTGTTAATGTTTATGACTTTTACTTATCACGCAGTAGTTTGCTCTTTTGTGTTTACATATAGGTTGATTCTTTGTAAAAAGGACAAGTAGTATTTATAATGTTTGTTTAGATAATGTTTGTTTTCTTAGATAAGATTGTGCTTGTTTAAACGTTATATTTTTAGATAAAATGTACCTAATAAAAGATACATTTTCATTAAAAAGGCAATATGGATTACATCAAATGCAATGAATTCTACAACATAGATAATTTATAGTGGTTATTTTCATACATAGAATACTGTTTTCTTATAACTTTTTAAAAACTTTATACTTTTCTTGTACTGTATAAACTGCAGTTCTTTTGTTTCTTTTGAGGACAAACAAATAAATGCGTCATTATATTGTCTAGAACTTCTAGTTTCTCACTCAGAAAGTTTGTATCCTAGAATTCATTTGCTTCATGAATAAATTATTTATGAAACCAATCCTTTGTAGGCTTATAATCCAACTTTCTTGGATTTTTTTACATTGAACTCATGGCACAGTTATTATTTGCATAATCCCATGCTTTCTTTCTTAGATGCCTTTATCTTTATTGGTATACATCTTCAAATAAACAGATTTTTTAAAAAAAATTCAGGATACTGAGTGAATTTATATCATACAGTTTTTCCATGAATTAAATCAGTACATTTGATTAATTGTTTGTAAAGGTATAGAATTGCACATTCAATTATTTTTTAAAAACTTTGAATATGATACTCTTTTGCCTTTTAATATCATATGTGTAGATGAAAAGGTCAGACATAAAATCCATGCCTTTTAGTTGAAAACACACATAGTTTTTTCAATAGAAAAAAATACAGACTTTATTAATATCTTCTCATAAAGAACTTAAAAAAATGAACAAATAGGTTACAAAATAATCTTCTCTTTATTATCAATATTCTTAAAATCTATAAAAGTGTCCCTAGATGTAAATGTTTTTTACTAATCATTCTACTCCATCCAGATATTATTACATAATATCATGTATTATGTTATTCCAGCTTTCTTCAGTTTGTTTTTTTTTAAGATTATTTAATTTGTTTGTTTATTCATTTATTCATCATTCTTTTCCTTTTCTGTTTTTCATTTCTGTGACTCATGTTGGAGGAATGCTGAAACATCTGGATTCATTTTTTAAATGTTCTTAACAATTTATCCTCTTTCTATAACATGCACACAAAGTTTTTGCAGAATTTGCTCAAGTTTATCTTATACTTTTTGTGAATTTATTATCTATCTACCTGTATAATTTTAAATAATAGCTTTTTAAAATTAAGATATTTTTTATTCTCTAACTGCTCATTTTTCATAACAACTGGATTTAGTTTTAGGGATGTATCATGACAGATCTTGCTGAAAGGAATAATTAAATGTTTAAAAATTGTCTTTTTCTTCTAAAACTTTTATTTCTTCTGGTGTCCGTAGTGTCACTCACCAAATAATTCAAGTTCTTTACCAACTGAGCACTTGCTAATACTCTTTTATTTAATTAAATTCTTTAATAAATTCATATTATTATGTTTGAGAATTGGTGTATTTCTCCTTCTATTTGTGAGTAGGACTATGTAATTAGTACTAGTCTGTGTAATTTGAGTGAAAGCAATGTGTGTCACTTCTAGGTGACTTGAGCTCTTTTTTCTGCTGTCATAATAAAAAAAATGTTTAAGATGGAAATATTTTCATTTGAGATTTTGGGGGTTGTTCATTCAGCATAATCTTCCCTCTACTGACTGCTATAGACAGTCATTTATTTGTTAATTTACTCTTTTTGTGTATGTGCCGTTGGTTTTCATTCTTTTCTCTTTTAAATTATGGACTAGGCTGTTAGCTAACAGAGCTACTGTGAATTTAAAAATTGTGTATTAATTCTTACATGCGTAATCTTCCATCACCTTCAAAGTACCCTCTATTTGATTCAGCACACCTATCACGATGCTTTTTCCTATGCTCAAAACGGTTTTTGAACTCATCAATTTTGATGCCTTTTAGTGCTTCTGCCATTTTTTGTTTCACCTCTTCCACATCAGCACCATGAAAAAAAGTCTTGGAGGACTTTTTTCATCTGGGGAAACAAACGAAAGCAGAAAGCTGCTTAGGATGAGTTCGCGTGAACAGCAAGGGTGGAGCACAGAGGTCACACCATTTCTGGTCAAAAACTTCTGAACACTCAGCATGGCGTGGGCAGGTGTGTGTTGTCATGATGGAAGAATCGGTCAGCTGTTTGCCATGACTTGGGGCATTTCTTCTACAAATAGTGACACAAATGGTCAACCAAAGTTTTTATCTGGAAGTTTTGAGAAGATTAAAGGTGACTGAAGTTTAAACATGTAAGAATAAATACACAATTCTTTATAAATAAATTCCAGGTTTTTAGCCCTTCTCCCCCTTCATATAATCCTCTTTTTACAACATCCTTTGTTTTTTTTTAGAATCAAAGAGTGAATTCTGAGCTCTGTCTGAAAGGGTAGGACATGTCACTAACAAGATTTATTCTTGTTTGAGTGGATGATAAGCAATTAGGTGTGAAAAGTTAACTAACACTCAAAACTTAAATAACATTCTTGGGAAGGGCATATTTTTTTCCTTTCTTCTGTGTTTAATGCTTTTTAAAGTATTTCTTATAGAGCTGATCTGGAGACAGCATAAACTCTTAGGGAATGAATAAAGAACTGAGTATCGCATGTTCTCATTCATAAGCAGACCTTGAACAACTATTGCGATACTATAAGAAAGGGGTTGTCAGTAGTGGGAAACTGCCAGGGGAGGGTGGGGGCAGGATTGGCAGTAGTGGGAAACTACCAGGAGAGGAGTTGGGGTACAACTCATCAAGAAAGGTACCTACATAATGAACATTTGTATGCCTAACCCTGAATTGTACCCCACATCTTTAAAAAACAAACAAAAACAAAATAAAAAAAGAAGTCAATAAAATAAAAAAAATAAAAAACTTAAATAACATCATGCTCTGAGTTTTCCAGACTCATTTCATGCCCCCCTCATCTATATAAGCAACACTTCAACTTCTTTAGAGAATTGTTTTTTCTAGGATCATTCTACAGCTAACCACCACTATTACTTGTCACTCTTTATTTTTAGAGTATAATTAGGTGGGGGAAGTTTGGTACAATTAACTGTCATACTTTTCTCTAAGTCATATGTTACTCTCATTATCTGCAAATCAACTCATATTTGCCAACTCTCATCTCAGACACTACGAGGCTCAGTTGGAGGGGGTTTGGTGACATGTCCCACTGCATACACAGTATTTTTCAATGGATGTCTTTAACTGTAATCTTTTTCTCATCTGGTTTGCCCATCAGTATGATCTCATATAAGTTTTTTTCAAAAGTATGTCAATATTATTAGTCTACTGCTGCAGTCTGATATCCCCAAAACTCCTAATCACTGGTATTATTGTTATTTTTTATTTATTTATTTTTTTACTGTCACTTTAATAGACTTTGGGAAGGAGAATAAGATTATTCTACCATCTTGAACCAGAAGCTGGTGTGCATTTTATTAATCATTCAACTTGCTATCCATTTGAAAATTTTCAAGTGTAGGTTTTGTTGCAACCTTGTGATCAAGAAACTTTGGAAAGCTGCCTTATATTTTTGTCAAACAGTCTTGTTTTGAGGCTTTAAAACAGCGTCATATGATTTTATATGTTGAAAATTATAGAAAGTAATTTTAAAATGATCATTAGTACTATTTTTCCATTAACTCAGAAATGGATATTGAAAAGGCAGCCAGGTGAACATTAAAAAAATCAGGACTTAAAAAGTAGCAGTCATATGTTGTAAACCTTGTTCTCTCAACTACCGATTTTAGACTTTATTTTTCAAATCTGATATTTTGTTATTCCCTTATTCTCAGCTGCTAGTAAATTCTAGTCAGTGTTATTCCAAAGAGAAAAAAAGATTCCAATATAATAGACACCCAGAATGCTTGACACTTTCATTTGCTTTTAAAAGTTAAAACAACATTCTAGAGCTCTCTCAGAAGGAGTATGTTAGCACCTTCTGTCTTCAAACTAGTTTTTCTCTGTTAGAACTCTTTTAAAATAGATTTCCTTTGCACATTTTATTACATAAATGTCAAAGACCATGAAGACATAAAACAAAATATGTAGAAGACACTGAAATGGATCATATAAGTTGAATATAGTCTTAAATTTTGTACTCTGCCTCATAATAAAATTTAAATGACAAGGTTAGATAGATATATAATTATTTCTGATCACTTAACAACAACATTTGTCCCTATTGATTCCTCCCTTGTTATCTCATTCTGCCCAAACTGAAGTTACACTGAAATATTTGGAATTCTTCATATTGGGTGCTCTCTCAAATGAGTGCGTTAGTGCATACTGCTCTCTGGGTTAGGAATATACTTTCTCACCTTTTGTTTTTTTTTAAACATATTTTTTACTTTAAAATTGTGGGGTACCGTTAAGGGTTAGGTATACAAATATGCATCGTTCAGGCACCCTTGTTGATAAGGGGTGTCCCCCCATGCCCAGACATATATTGACTACCATTAATCCCACCATCCTTGTCCTCCCTGCCCCCACCCATAGATTCTCACCAGTCAATTCTTTTCTTTTAGTATTATGCTAGATGTTCAAGGTCCACTTATGAGTGAGAACATGTGATACTCAGATCTTTGTTGCTGTGAATCAAACCATTCTTTATGAAATTTTCAAGCTGTCTCCAATAGGAAATTATTCTACCCCCAACTCAACTGAACCATTAACTGGGTAGGAATCTTCTTTGTGTCCTTTAGTACAGTGTTTCACCGCTATAAAATAACTCCACAAGACCAAGTACTGTTTGTACATTTTGCTTCCCAGCATTTAGTAAAAAGATTGATTACTAATATTTGTTTGTAGAATGGATGAAAGTTAAAATTTCTATCTACAGTCTACTTCTCCTTCTTCCTCAAAAAGTATGAAACAATATCTTAAAATAAGCAGCTACCTAAAAAGAAAAAAAAGGTAAGAAGTAATTTTCTCTCTTTCTGCCTCCATTTCCAGATTCCCATATTATTTTACTACTTCTGCTGCTATGAATAATTATAATCATAATAACATGTTAATGGAATCTTTATACTTGTCAGAACTGGTCCTTATGCTGCATCATTACCTCTGGCTCCAATAAAAAGTTTCCATTGACTTATAAATTTCAGTTTGGTTGAGATTCTTAGTATTTTCCTTTCAAGGTATCATATATCATTCTTTATGTAAGAAAATATACTTTATTTCTTAACAATATGGCTGAGGCATATTGAAATATAATACATTGCACATATATCCTAAAACCACAACCATAATCAAAATAATGAATATAGTGTTACCCTCAAAAATTAAGCAATTGTATTTCCTATACATATTACATATGGTAATGATACATTTATTTCCAGAATAAAATATTATTAAGAAGAATGAGGTTAGACCTCCATACCAGCATTCATCATTATGGGTCTGATGGTAGACTGTCTAGTGACACTTATTAGCAGTGTGACATAAACAAGTGATTAAATCTCAGAATCTGTTGTCTTAGCTGCAGTATCTATAGTCTAATAGTACTTGCCTGGAATTTAAGATACAGATTAATGAGATGTTACATGTAAATCATCATTAAAGCACTTAGTACTCCATAGAGCATTCAATGATGACCCTCAAACATGCTGAGAAGTTTTTAAAAAGGAAAAAAAGTCGATTATTTAGCAGAAAACAAAGATTACCTCAAACCAACAACTACTCCCTAGAATCCTATCTGATCCCATTCAGGTGCTGTGGTGAAGTGCCTCCCTTTTTTTTTTTTTTAAACATAATTGATTTTTGGTAACCAAAAATAAACTCTTAATGAGGTGTTGTTATACCTTTTTATATTTTAAGTATTGTGATAATAGCTCATATTGGACCTACCTTGCCTAAAATTAAAATCTATATGGCTTTCAACACTGTCTTTGATTTCTTTACTGAAAGGATTACGAGTAATATAGATTTTTAATATCTGTTCGTTCCAAAATTAAGTCCAATTTTTTCCTGTCACTAATGTAATACAATAGGGTGCATTATTTTGTGCAGAATTATATATGAAAAGCTGTCCTGTTTACCTTCTGTCCATTACCTCTAGAGGACTATCTACTATTGTGATGTCAATGCATCAGACAGAGAAGTAGTTTCCCTCAGTTAGGTGAACAATTTTATTTCTTGGATATTTTCGTGGACGGTTTTCAATGGACTTCATTTAATTGTACATAAAGCTCCAGAGGAGTAGAGAGGAAGAGTGGAAGCTCATTTGATAAATAGTAAGTTGGTACTGTCTTTCTTCAACTCTACCCAATTCACTGTTTTTCAGTGTAGGTATGGTATACAGAATTGTAAAATGACCTAAGAAATTTTATTTGATTTGTGATGACAGGTGAGAAGCGATGTGATGAAAAAGAAAAGCAAGAGTAATATCCGAAGAAGCAAAAATTCAAGTACAGTATTTGAAGGCTGAATTGAACCCAGGAAGGCTGAAAACAGAATGCTGCCAGCAGTGATTTCATGTGCTAATTGTAATAGATGAATAGATGACAAATAGTTAAACAGAAACATACTTCGGTGATTAAATTATGAGTGATTTTTTTCTTCCTTTGATATTTTTGTATTCCTGAAAAATTTTGAAATACTATGTATTACTTGTGAAATCAGGAAAAAATTAACAATCACAAGTAACCTTTCTGCTTAAAAACCTTAGAAATAATTTCACACCCAATTTAACTTTAAAGTAGAACTATCCTTAATTTTAAAGGAAAAAAAATAATTTAAACAATGTAGAGTTCACGGGAAAAAGTGCTCTCCTATTTTATTAGCTACACAGACTTGTTAAACTACATTGTCATATAATTTCTAGTCTAGAAAGGACACTGAGAGGTCATCTACTTCATTTCCTTATCATCACACAAGATGTCTCTTAAATTATCCAAGAAAGATTGGAATCCTTCCTGTTTTAGACCTTTTAAAAAGCTGTCATGTCTTTCTTTGCTGGTACTTTTTAGCTCTCAATAATATTTTGCTGACAGGATATATTTAAAATTCTGTATGCAATCGTGACCTGAAAAAAAGTTATGAAAAATTATTTGTAAAACCAGAGAGTACTCTTAGCACTGGAACATGGTTTCTCAACTGTTTATTCTGCTTCAAAATCAAGTGAAATTACTACAAAGAATAATTTTTTTCTGTCTCCTTAAGAATAGTTTTTTTCTCTCATGAATGGTTTCCTTTCACCCAGAGAACTTTGCTTCCCAGAACATTAGCATCTTCACTGGGAAAGACATGAAAAATCCAAGAGGCAGTACCATCTACAATACACCAAGCACATGCCAGGCCTTAGCACTAGGCTCTTTTTGTATGATCTTATTTTGTTAGAAAAATATTCTCAAATATGTATATTTTCAAACTCATTCTACAAACTAAATACTCAGCAAAGCAACAATTTGATCTTCAGTTTTCTTTGTAAGAAATTCTTTCATAATGTCCTTTGGTCAAAAGAGAATGAAATGTCTTAACTCATCAGCTTGACATGCAAGTCTTCCTCAGACTACTCACGGTACTTAGAGTGTTCCTCACATATTAAGACTTTCTCAGTGACTGCTTCTGCCAGCAGTGTTCTTATTCTGATACTGGAGGAAATAATTTCTCTTTCAACACTTGGTTAAATACCACTTCTTTTCTGTGAAGGCTTCACTAAATGATCCCATCACCCTGAAAGTATCATTATTTGAGGCATCCCAAATATATAATTTCAGTGTATAGACAGCAAGACTGAACTTCAATTCTTTCTTGAGAGTTCAGGCTATCAAATATATACTTGTAACATTAGAGTCCTATACATATTTGATGCTTGATAAATGTTTATTGAATAAATGACATGAGATGACTCAGAACAGGCATGGGACTCATAGCTAGGCTTTTTTGTTTTCCAGTTAGACATGATTCTACAGAAACCAACATCATATAAGGGCATGCAGTGACTCTGATGAATCAAGACAAAACATAACATTGTTTAAACTATAAAAAATGGCCAAACATTCCCCTATTCCAGCTATTATCAGTGAATGATTTTTCTTTTCCAGTTATAACTTTAGCTTTTCTTTCTTCAACTTTCTAGGTATAAATTATTAAGATACTCAACATAAAATTACTCTAGAATTTCTGACAGCATTCCATCTAGAACTAAGCCCTACTTGGCTGAATTTTCCCCAAAATTACCTAACACAAGCTCAATTTCTATTCTAAGTCTTGCCAGCACTTTCTTTTGAGATATCCCATCATTCTCCATTGTTCAATAATTTGTGTGTTCTAAGTGGTCTTTGGTTGGAGGGCATTAAGAAAGTGAATAGTTGAATGACATTTCATCATATATAAATGATTATTTATATTAAACTATAAGTTCTGTGTATTCAGGGATAGTGTCTTTCTCCTCCTATTCTAATATCTAGCACAAAATAGTCACAAAATAAATGTGGAATTAGCAAAATAGTCTTAACTCTCTTGCTGTCTCTGTTACCCATTCCCCACACTCCTCATCTCCTGGGTTTACCCCATGAGAGATATATTCTCTGCCACTGCCATTGTATTTAATATTTTTTATGATCCTGATATTGATAAAAACTATAACCAACCCATACAAATCATTTCAAAAATCAATGTAGTGCACTTATTCTTATAAAAGAAAAACAAAAGTAATAAAATAAAGTATAATTCAACAATGAAAACGCTTAAAATATCTACACTAAGGAGCCAGGTGTTAGCATGAACTTAGAAGTAAGTTTTGCTTTAAGAAATGAAAGACAATATTCAACTGAAACTTATTATCTCTTTTTATTTGACATTTTGAAATAAAGACCAAATAAATGCATTTGTTGGACATATAGAATCAAATAGATAAAATAGCTATAAGTGCATGCTAGGATAGTTTTGTTGTATTGGCAACTCAAATATCATGAGTGATGCCACATTTAGTGATATAATTTTATTAATTGATGCAAAAAAACCTTGATTAAAAATAAGGAATAACTTTACCTCACCATTCACGATTACTGTAGTCCCAGAAAATTTAATGTATATTTATGAAATTTCTTTTGTTTACTTATACAGTAAAGTTAGGATACTCACAATTTTTTTTAGAGGAACATCTGTTAGGACCTTCCCATTTGTGCAAAATGTAGCATTTCATTTTTGTACAGAAGAGTCCTGCAAATTGCAGAGCATCTAGAATATCAGACTTTGCCCATTAGATACCTTAAATTGCCCCAGTCTTGGTGACAATCAATATTGGCCCCATAAATGTCCACAACACTCTCCTATAGAGTTCTGCAATTTCCAAAATACTTTAACCTGTGTTCTCTTCTTAGTCCTTCTGATCACAAAGTAGAAGAGAGATCATTGATATGAGATGATGAGAAGGACACTGAATCTCTGTTGTTTTCTTCCTAAAACCCAGTAATGCCCATCTGATTATGGAGAAATAAATGAATAACAAAAGCAATAACAACAACAAAAATCAGACAAACCCAAACTGAGGAACAAACACCAAAATACTGAACAGTACGCCTCAAACTGCTAAGGTCATGAAAACCATGGGAACACTGAAAAACAGACACAGTATAGAGGAGAGAAAAGAATACACAATAACTATATGGAATGTAATTCTTTGGATGGAACCTCAGACAGAAAAGGTATATTATTGGAAAGAAAAACTGGTAAAATCCAAATTAAGCCTGGAGTTTGGTTAACAGTAATGTGGCAGTGTTGGTGCCTTCATTTTGATAAATGTGCAATGACCACATAAGATGATAACATTATTGAAAACTGAAATTGGGTGCTAAGTACATGGAAATTCACTGTTCTGTCTTTGCAACTATTCTGTAAACTTGAAATTCTTTCAAAATAAAAGTTTATTTAAAAAGTAAGTGAAGATTATACCTGACATAGTCACTGCCCATGCTGCAAGCTTACTAAGTAAATATACAAGGGAAGTGTTCCCCTCAAAAAAACAGAATCAAAATTTATTAACAAAAAGGTGTGTATTTATTTTTATGTGTTTAAACTGAAGAATTTCCTTTAAAGTACTCTGTTTGATGCAATACACCATTCAGATACTTTTTCTATTGCTTAAAACAGTTTTTCAACTTGTCAATTTTGATGCCCTTTAATGCTTCTGCCATTTTTCTCTCACCTCTTCCACATCAGCAAACCGTTTCCCTTTGAGGGCTTGTTTTCATCTGGGGAAACAAACAAAAAATCACTCAGGGTGAGATCAGGTGAGTAGGGAGAGTGGGTCACAGGGGTCGTGCATTTTTTGGTCAAAAACTGCTGAACACTCAGCATCATGTGGGAAGGTATACTCATAAATCACCCATCATGAAAAGGGCAAAGCTGTTGAAAGACTCTCCAAAAAAATAACGATTCACTGAAGTGGCACACAGCCGCCCACAACAATGCTAGCCAGTACACTGATACCAGTGGGGTCTTAGAACACTTACCTAGCACAGAAACCTATACTACAAGGGGCCCACCCTCCAAAAAATAATTCTAGGGATTTTTTTGTTTCCCCCTCGTAAATATGAACAAAGTTTTTAGAAGTCCTCAAAGCTATATACAAAAATTATGCAAAAGATTTTATAAAATGATAAATCATGATTACACATTTATAAAAATAAAATGTAACTACATCATATGAATTGACATTTATTTGACATAAAAATAGTTTAGAAATACAATCAGTTCTGAAAAAAATGTTAGAAAGATGACTTTGTTTAGAATCACTTGGGAGGGAAGAAAGAGCTATTTAAGTACTATTGAATTATTTTTGTAATGCTACAGTCATAATCTATGATTATTTTATATATGTTATTTAGTAGAGACAGATCAGAATAAACTTTTAACAGTGAAATTGTAGGATCAAAGATGTGTGTGTGCTTTCAAAAACTTAGCGTGTCAAGTTTTGACAAAATGTCCATGAAAAGTGTTGCACCAATTTTCACTACCAATTTTAAAAGACCATTAATGTCAATTTAGGATATAAATGTGTGCAAAATATGTCAAGCTAGTCCAGCCTATTAACGCTTTAAAAAAACATATTTAAATATGTTCATCGCAAAACTACTAATTTCAGTCTATGTTTTAATTCAGTATAGGGAATTATCTTATTCTACTTAACATGACAAATTGGATATTTTATGTTTAACAAATCAAAGAAACCATGCTTCCTTTTACAAAATACAAATTTCTGCTGCCTGTTACATTTTTTGGTTTTGTAAAAGTACTTTTTATTTTTCTTTAATAGTGTCATCCTTGAATAGTGACCTCAAATGATCGTGCTCATTTGTAATCATCTCTAATTTTGGATTACAGCCTGGTTCTTGTGTTATGTATCAACAATGACACACAACCGCTATCTCCTGGGATTCATTATTAGAACAATATCGTATCTTCTTTTTAAATTTTCAAAGAAAACCTGGGTTCCCTAGGTAAGATTAACTTTGTTTGCTTTCATGCAAAATTAAGGGTAATGATCATTCTAAAACCTAGTTTCATCAGCATTTGAGAAATGAAAATAGAATGTCACATTAGGAAAGCAAAGATGATTAAATGACAAGAATAATTTTAAATGAGAGTTCCCGTGGAGATATGGAGATACTATGAAAACATCTCTCCAGAAAAACTTATGTGGAAAACATAGGATTTTTTTGCATACATATTTATAAAGCATTGATGACTTACAGAGGTATTTCATATATATTTTCTTACTAAATCTTATCTTCATAACCTTAAGAGATACCAATTTCTCTGTAGGTGTATTAAGGAAGAATTTATTGTAAGTGTTCTTTTAGAAGAAAAAGATTTGCAGAAATGGTGCAATGGGACTATTAAAGGAACCCTTAAAGACTCAGTGGACTGCTACTTTCCTAAAATAACAAAACACCATCTGTCAGGCAGAATTTGTGTGAAGAGAGAATAATAACATTTCATTTACTGCATATACCAGGAGAGCTGATAAATCTTCTTGAGGTCATGGATGTTTTTTGGAATAGTTTCAATTTAAATTTTATTTGTGAAGTTAGCTGTCAGGAGGCATGTTGGAGGCAGTCAGTGGTGTGTCATCATGATGCAGGTTGTTTTCAGCATACTGCAGTAAGAGAGAACACTGCACGTGTGAGACAGGAACACCGGGACAGAAGGCAAGGGCCAGCAGGATTAGGTAAGGTGTTTAACCAATTTTCCCAAGGGCAAAATGCTGCAGATACTTTAGGAGACGATATAAGGAAATAAATTAGGAGTGGTGGATAGATTTAGTTAGATTTCTCTCACTCTTTGGGTTTTACTCTGAATATGCGGTTCTAATGTTGACAGGTAGAAGGTGTTGATGATTTGTTTTTGAGGCTCAGTTCTACAATAAACATACTGAACATGTATGGTGAGCAAGATAATAGGTTAGGTATTGGTGATGCTCAGCCAAGTGTGGTAGACTATTTTTCCTTGAAGTACTCACAGTATAGTGGGGAAGTCACTTCCCCACTACAGGCAATTCCAAGAGAGCTTATGATGTGTATGCATAGACTTATATGTCCCATGGGAGCATTTTTTTTTCACTTAACCCAAAATCTTAGAGAATGTTTCCTAGAAGAGGTGATACCTGAACTGAATCTGAAGAACAAATATGATTAGGTAGGTAAATCAAGTTGGATGAGCCTTGAAGGCAGAGACAATGCCACAAGCAGAAGCTTCACCTCCTCCTCCTTATCATCAGTCACCATCATAGAAATAAGAGCAATGCAAATAATAATTGCATATATTTAGTCCTTGGCAAATGCTTCGAAAGTATCATTTAATTTGCGAGGTGAAATTTTGAAGTAAGTACATTAGTCTTCCTATACATTGAAAGAAATGGAACCTAAAGAGGTTAAGTAATATGACCAAGAAATAAGTACTCAGTGGATCTGGAATTGTTTAAATCTACAGAGTCTGACTCAGAGTATAAATTCAAAATCACTACATTTTACTGCCCCTTGCATGCATTTTGTGTGCAGGGAGAGAGTCAGAATGTGGCTAGCAATTTGCTAAATGGAGAGTATGGTGAGGGGTGGAGTGGAGAAATAGATAGAGACCAGGTCATATGGAGCTATTAAGCTTAAATTTTTAAGAAATTAGGAGGGAGCCAGGATGTATTTTAAGTAAAAAAGGTAATATTACCTTTCAATTGCCATTGCTCAAAGCTGTTTTTTTCCTAATGTTTTACTTTCTGTGCTAAAAATATCAAATTAATTTTACTGAACTAAATTTACACCTGAGTGTCTTCTGTAAAATTTAATATAATTTAAACCAGAAATAATAAGAAAATACATTAGCAATGTCATTATAAGTCATTATATGCCACAGCAATTTTTGGTCATTATAGGATTGACTAAAGAATCTCCTGGATTAGTGCATTTCTTCAATTATAACCATATTTAAAAGTTAGTATAATGTATAACTTTTAAACAGATTCATGAATAAAACAAATTCCACAAAATTAATTTTTAGCAGGAATTCTTTTAGGGGTGAGATGTAAAAAAGAAATGTAGTTAAAATCTTATTTTTCCATTCTGAAGAAATAACTATGTTTTAATTAGTCAGCTATTTTGAAGTGCTACTTGACATGAACTGAATCATGTTTATCTTTAGTACAAGATGGGTAACCCCATGAGTACTTGTATAGCTATTTTCAAGCTTGTGTTTACTCATCCAAAACTGATTATAAACTTATTACTATGAGAAATAATGCAGCATACAACTGATCCTCATTATTTTAGATTTTGTATTTGTGGACTGACCTATTAGCTAAAACACATTTGTAACTACAGACTCAGTACTCATGGGTCTATCATGATCATTCATGGATATTTGCAGAGAGGCATAAAATCTAAAGTTGACTGATACAGACTTTCTCAGCTAAGGTGGCACAAAGCCAATCTTTGCCTTTTGTATCAGTCTCATACTATAAACACATGTCCTTTTTGAAGGTTATTTAGTGCTATCTTTTTATACATTTTTGGTTTTTTTTCGGTAATGTTTTTAAATTTTACTAACCTTAGAGATACAAATGACTTTTGGTTGTATAGCTGTTTTGTATAGTGGTGAATTCGTCTGTGCTTTAAGTTTACCCATTACCCCCACTAGTGCACATTGTACCTGATCAGTAATTTTTCATCTCCCCTACTTTCTCTTCTCCTCCTACTAAATCTGGGAAAATTGGATAGCCACATACAGAAAAATAAAACTGGATTTCTATCTCTCACCATCTAATAAAATTAACTGAAGATGAATTAAAGGTCTAAATATCAGATCTGAAAACACAAGAATTCTAGAAGAAAACTTAGGAAAAATTCTTCTGGACATTTACCTAGGCAAATAATTTATGGCTAAGACCTCAAAGCAAATGCAACAAAACAAAAATAGATAAGTGGAATTTTGTTGTTTAAAATGGTCCTCATTCAGAGTGCCTTATAGAGAAAATGTACTTACTAGATAAGTTTCATTCAGGCATGAGTTATTGTTAATGACTCAACAATCCATATTAAATAAAGTATCTCTATAATAAGATACACCCAAAAGGAGGTTATGCCGTGATCAAGTTGAAGAAAGAATTGTGACCAGAGACTCATAGAAACCTAACCTTGTGTCTCCTATAGAAGCAATGGCTTTGGATTTGCTAATTTACTATTCACTGCAACTTGATAGACCATAATTACTCTGGATAATGAGAATTGACTATATTTTAACACACTTGGCTTAATGATGAATAGGAGATGTGTGAGACAAGACAAATGAGTGTGACCAATGCTCTCGATGGAATCAGTGAGTGCTATCCTCACATTGTGATGTTGGGGAGAAATGCCAGTGCCCCAGTTTATTGATTTCCTGACTTCAAATGCAGCTCCCATAACTTGCATGTGTGTTGGGACTTAAGGACTTAATCTAAAAGTACTAAAAAGAAGTAACTAACTTGATAGAGACAGAGAGGTTACTTAATCTCTAGCCTCCTACTTTCAAATATAGAAACTGAGACCCAGAGAGGGATGATAAGCTTATTGGAAAACTAGGCTTCCATATTTTTAATCAATTTCTCTTTTTACTTCCATATATTATCATTTTTGTAAAGCATTTTAAAATTTTCCTGTGCAGTTTACCTGTGCTATAAATTTATTTAAACATAATTTTTCCAATTTAGTGGAAAGAAAAAAAAAAAACTAATGACTAATTACACGTGCCATGAATTAAACAGGAGGCCAACTTGTTGACCTCTTAAATGACTGCTATTGTTTTCTGTGGACTTCGGGCCTGAAACTGCCAAAAATATCTGTTGAGCATCTTTTATTGCATAAGTAGTCCAAATGACACATTCCATGAGTGGAAAACATTACAGACTTTGAAAATCTTTTTTTTTCTATTTATAAACATTAATTTATTAGGGTTTCAAAGTAGACAGATGATAGGATTTTATTTATTATCTAAAAAATATTTTCTCTTGACTGACTTATTTATTGTAGTTTCTCTGTGACTAAGAATCTCTTTCAATATAAACACAGAAGAATTTGGAGAAATCAGAAAAATAATAAGTACTGTAATTCTGTGTATGTGTAGATGGTGTGTGAATCATCTTCTATCTTCTGATTCTCAATATTTTCTAGCATTCCCACTGCAGAATTTAAACTGTTGATCTAGATCACCTCAATATAATTTCTTTGCATAATTTGAAGTTCTACTTTTAATTCTATTTTGAAATTTTATTTTTCGTCATCTTTTTAAATCTACTTCTCTTGCTAAACATTACTCCCAATTTTCTGAACATATTTACATTTAGCAAATGATCACAGAATTCTATATATACAGATAAAAAATCTGTTTCAAACCATTGTGTGAGCAAAGAGATTAGAACGTTAGACTACATATTTATGTTTCCATCTATATCCGTGTTTTTTGATTAACTAATATTACGTTGTAAAATTAATTTGGTAGATTGCTACCAAAAACTTCCAAAGACACACAAAAACGTATAATAAAAATAAACAGACTGTATCACACATAGTTTATTACACATAATAAGGACAAGTATTGTTTCAGGACACATGTTTTTTAGTTTATCCATATAATGGATAGCAATAAAAAGATATATTGGGAAAGATAAAAGAAGAAAGATGGTGGCAGAGCCAGTCAGATCGTGTGAGTTCCTGTGTGAGTAAGTGAGTGTACGATGAATTTTCACGTATGTCTGTTTGTAAGTGGGCATGTGAGTGGCTGACACAGTGGGGACTTAGAGGCAAGTAGCCAGGGATCTCCTGGTGAAGTGGCAGGTGCCAGCAGCTGCTCTGCTTGGGACGTAGTACCACCTGGGATTCAGAAGCTGAATGCCATTTTCTAAAATTAACAAACCGTTTCCTGGGGAGAAGCTGCCGTGAGCAACGGCCATGGCCAGACTGCCCAACCTCCACAGCTCTAGGCTGGACACTGACAGTGAAGGCTGCAGAGGGAGTGCAGCAAGGAAGCCAGAAGCGGAGTCTCACTGGAGAAGACAAAACAGGTACCCTGCCATCATCTTGAAAACTGGACAGGAAAGTACTCTTGCATGCTCACCATGGAACAACAGACTGACTCTCTGTAAAGGACAAGGAAGACCCCTAACACATCAGTGGTAAGTCCCGGGCTTACTCAATCCCCTCCTCCCCAGCAGTCCTCTTAACATCAGACCCACACAGCTGGAGCACAACTGAGAGGGATGAACCCAGGGGGAGCCTGAATGGCAGCCAGGCTAGGAGAACTCTGGGATAAGCCTGACTGGGGAACCTGCTGCCAGCACCTGGGAGGAGACAATCCTGTACCTCCCCACTGTAGGGAATCCTCCTGTGTCACAAGAGCAGAAGGGGAGAACTGACACCCACCCACGCCCACTGCCCCAACTCGTCCCCCCCCCACGAGTCTATGCATCAGGGAGATTGTGAACAAGCCTGTAGCCCCACAAGAGATGGCAGGCAGGTGAGAAACTGAGAGGAATAATTACGAAACCTACCACAAGAGGATAGTTAGTGCCCAGAAATTCTTTTTTAATGATTTTTTTCTTTTATGTTCTTCTTTTATTTTCGTTTAGTGTATGAGTGTGTGAATGCATGTGTGGGGGTTCAATTTTCATCATCTCCCCCCTTTGTTTGCTCTTTTTAAAAAATTTATTTTTCTTCTTTTGCTTTGGTTGAATGTGTATGTGTGTGTGTGAGGGTTAGATTTGCATTCCTCCCACCATCTTTTTTCCTTCATTTTATTGTTGTGTGTGTGTGTGTGTGTGTGTGTGTGTGTGTGTGTGTGTTTGGTTTATTTTTGTTGTTGTTTTTGTTTTTGTGTGTATATTTTGTGTTTTCTGTTGGTTTCAGATTTTTTTGTTTTCTTCTGTGTTTTGTTTTTTGTTCTTGTTTTTGCTTGTGTTTTTCTGTGGTTTATTTTATTTTTTTGTTATTTTTGTTTGTTGTAATTTAATTCTACTTTCTGCTGTTCTCATCATTACTGTCACTTTATCTTGGACACAGGGGTGCATACATGTACCCACTCCATTGTTATATAGAGTCGTGGTTGGGAGTGATTTGCAGGATGCTCATACACCAGTCAGTGAACATGGTAACTTGCAGGTAGTTTCAGAATCCTACTTCCCTGCCCTTTACCTTATTTGACTTTCAAAACTACACAAAAGAGCAAAGCTTCCCACCTCCAGCACTGTTTTAAAAGAGAACAAATTCAGAGGTTCCGATTAGGGCAGAATAGAGGACTAAGCAAACAACAGAAGTGAAAGGCCTGCCCACTGTGACTGAATAATGGAATTAAAGAGAAAAGAAAGAGATCTGTCACAAATGAGGCAGAAATCAATAGAAGAACACAGATAATTTCGAGTGTACCAAAGAGGCAACACCTGAAAAATTAGACAGTAGAGATCAAACAATGGAAATCCTTAACAAATGACCCCAAATGGATTAGGGAATGAATGGAAAGAGTGAATAAGGGCCAAGAAAGACAAGATGCAACACTGGAATAACTTGTAACAGAAATTTTGGCCATACAAACTTCATCCTGGAAATAATAACAAGATAAGAAGCATAGAATGCAGAATCAACCAAGCAGAAGAAAGAATCTCAGAACTTGAAGACCAAAACATGGAATTAGCCTGACCTATTACAGGCATAGAAAGAAAATTAAGAAAGAAAGAACCAAGCCTCCAAGGGATGTGTGACTATACCAAGAAACCAAACATAGACCTGATTGATATCCCAGAAGAAAGTGTTTTGGAGAACACCATGGCACAAGTATGTCAGGAGGTTAGCCAAGAAAATTTTCCCTTTCTCACCAAATGTGTGACCATCCAAACACAATAATTTAAGGAACCCCTGCAAGACATCAAATGAGAAGACCAATCCCTGAACACAACCCCTGAACCCCTATACACAAAGTAGGTATAAAAGAACAAATTCTAAAGACAGTGAGAGAGAAAGGTCAGAGAAAAGTCAGATTACCTACTAGGGAAAACTAATCAGAATAACAGCCAACTTTTCAACAGAAGCACTACAAGCTAGAAGGGACTGAAGTTCAATTTTCAAAGTCCTCAAAGATAAACAATTTAAACCAAGAATTTCTGCCCAGCCAAGCTCAGCTTCATCAATGATGGAGAATTAAAATCCTTCCCAGACATTTAATCCCTAAAAGATTATGCTGCTTCCAGACATGCTCTACAGGCGACACTCAAGAGGGTACTAAGCACAGAAAAAAAAAAAAGAAGAAAGAAAGAAAAAACAACTATGCACTTCCCAAGAATGCAGGAAAACATAGAATCAACATAAAATACCTCGGGACTACAAAACTGAAAACACATATGTATCAACCCAAAAGTTAAAAAACAAACAAACAACAAAACAAAACAGCCTTATAAGAACCTTATCAGGGATAAATTCTCACATTTTAATAATCAGTCTGAATGTCAATGGGTTAAATGCACCACTGGAAAAACAAAAAAATGGTAAACTTGGTTAAAAAAAAATCATGGCCCCACAATATGCTATCTTCACGAAACACATCTCACTACAAAGGACACCCACAGACTCAAAGTTAGAGAATGGAAAACAAATGTTTCAGGCACATAGAAAACAAGAGAAGACAGTAGTCCTGACTTTAATATCAGACAAAACAACATTCAAGCTATCAAAACAGAAAAAATACAGAAGGACGCACATAATGATAAAAGATTCAATCCATCAACAAGAAATATCCATCCTAAATACATATGTATCCAACACAGGAACACTTGGATGTATAAAGCAAACACTAAGCAAACTAAAAAAGGATATTGACACTAACACTATCATAACTGGGAACTTAAATATTCCACTAACAAGCCTACATAAATGATCAAGGCCAAAAATCAGTAAGGATATCCAGAACCTCAACTTGATGCTTGATCAAACGGACTTAATAGATACCTACAGAATACTCCACCAAACAACCACAGAATAAACATTCTACTCATCATCACATGGAGCATACTGCAAGTTTGACCACATTCTTGGTCATAAATTAAGCGTAAACAAATTTCACAAAATTGAAATACTACCATGCACCTTCTCAGACCACAGTGGAATAAAAATAAGTGTCACCACCAACAAAATCCCTCCAAAACACACAAAGACATGAACACTAAACACATGATGCTAGACAACTACTGGGTCAACACAGAAATCAAAAAAGAAATTATTGGATTCTTGGAAACAAATGAAAGCAAAGATATGTCTTATCAAAATCTCTAGGATGACATGAAAACAGTACTAAGAGGAAAATTTATATCTTTTCAAGCACACATCAAGAAAATAGCGAACAAGTCAACAGCCTAACAAATTAAGGGAACTGGAAAGACAAGAACACCAAAACCCTAACTTCAGCGGCAGAATCTAGACCACCAACGTAAAAGTTCACATGTGAGAATAGAAGACAAAAATATCATAGAAAAATGAAGCTGGTTCTTTGAAAGAACAAACAAGATTCATGGACCCCCTAGCCTGACCAACTAAGAAAAAGAAACACAAAGCCCAAATAAATACTATCAGGAATGCAAGGGATCAAGTTATAACTGATCTCAAAGAAATAAAAAAGACGATCAGAGATGACTATGCACCCCTTATGGAAACAAATTTGAAAACCTAAATGAAATGGAGAACGTTCTGACATCACACAACCTACCAACAACGATACAGGAAGAAATAGAGACATTAAATACATCAAAAAGCAAACCAGGAAATTGACTCCATTGTAAGAAAACTACCTACAAAAATAGTCCCGGAACAGATGGCTTTCCAGGAGCATTCTACAAAACATATAAAGAGGACCTAATACTAATCCTATTGAAGGTATGCCTGGCAATCAAGAAAGACAGAACTCTCCCCAGATCATTTTATTAAGCTAAACATCACACTAATACCCAAACTGGACAAAAACCCAACACAGAAAGAGAACTATAGGCCAATATGCCCATTGAACATAGATGCAAAAATTCTTAACGAGATTTTAGCAAATTGAATCTAATAACATATCTAAAAAATAATTCACCATGACCAAGTAGACTTCATCCCTAGGATGTAGGGCTGGTTTAACATCAGGAAGACCATAATTATAATGCCATACATCGACAGATTTAAAAGTAAGGAACACAAGATTATACAATTAGATGAACAAAGGCTTTTGACAAAAATCATCATCCATACTTGATAAAAACCCTTGAACGCCTAGGTATAGAGGGAACATACTTCAACATATTGTAGTAAAAGTCATCTACAATAAACCCATGGCCAGTATTTTACTAAATGGACGGAAATCTGAAGCATTTCCCCGAAAACTGGAACAAGACAAGGCTGTCTACTCTCACCCCTCCTGTTCAGCATAGTGTTGGAAGTCCTAGCTAGAGGAATCAGACAAGAGAAGGATATTAGGAGTATACAAATAAGAAAAGAGGAAGTCAAATTATCCCTCTTTGCAGATATATGATTGTATACCTGGAAAACCCAAGGGAATCTGCCAAAAATATCCTTGCACTGATAAAGGACTTTAGCAAAGTCTCTGGGTATAAAATCAATGTGCAAAAGACAGTCACATTCTTATATATCAAGAACGAACAGAGAGCCATATAAAAAGTACAACCCATTCTCAATAGCCACAAAAAAAGAAAAGTAAAGAAATACCTTGGAATCTTCCTAACCAGAGACATGAAAGGCCTTTACAGTAAAAACTATAAAACAATGTCCAATAAATCAAAGAAGACACAAACAAATGGAAAAATATTCCATGCTCATGGATTGAAAGAGTCAACATTGTTAAAATGTCCATCCTATCAAAGGCGATCTACTAATTCAACATAATACCCATTAAATTACCATCATCATTCTTCTCAGACCTGGAAACAACAATACAGAAATTCATATGGAAACAACAATGACCACAAATAGATAAATCAATCCTCAGCAAAATAAAGTGAGAAGTATGACACTCCCAGACTTTAAACTTTATTATAAGGCTACAATAATCAAAACAGCCTAGAATTGGTACAAGAGTAGGCATATAGACCAATGGAAAGAATAGAGATTCCAGAAGCAAAATCTCAATTGCTCAACCAACTCATCTTCAACAAAGCCTCCACCAACAATCACTGGGTAGAGGAGAACCTATTCTAGTAAATGGTGCTGGAAAAACTGACTGACCACCTGCAGAAGAATGAAACAGCACCCTCACTTATCACTGTACACAAAAAACAACTCCAGATGGATCAAAGACCTAAATGCAAAACTTCTAAGTATAAGAATCTTAGAAAACACAGGAGATACTCTCATGGAAATTGGAATGAGCATCCAATTCCTGATCAAAACTGCAGATGCTCATATCATAAGATATAAGATAGACAAGTGGAACCTCATCAAACTGAAAAACTTCTGCAAAACAAAAGAAACGCTCAAGAAAGGGAAGAAACAGTTCACAGAATAGGAAAAATATTTGCCAACTGTATATCTGACAAAAGCCTAACATCCAGGATCTACAAGGAACTCAAATGTGCCAAGAGGAATAAAACCAAATGGGCTCACTAAAAAGTGATCAAAAAACATGAATAGACACTTCTTAAAAAAAAGACATATGAGTAACCAACAGACATATGAAAAAATGCTCAGCCTCACTAATCATCAAAGAATTGCAAATCAAAATCACATTGAGATACCATCTAACTCCAGGAAGAATGACCATCATTAATAAAACAAAAAGCAACAGATGCTAGTGAGGATGCCAGGAAAAGAAAACACTTCTACACTGTTGATGGGAGTGCAAACTAATTCAACCTCTATGGCCATTTCTAAAATAACTGGAAATTGATATTCCATATGACCCAGAAATTCCCCTTCTGGGAATATACCCAGAGGAACTGAAATCATTTTACAAGAAAGATACCAGCACATGCATGTTTATTGCAGTGCTATTCACAACTGCAAAAACATGGAACCAACTATGCTGCCCATCAAAACTGAACTGGATTAAAAAAATGTATACGATAGAATTTTAGGCAGCCATAAAGAAGGACAAAATTATGGTCTTTGCACAACTTCGATGGATTTGGAGCCTATCATACTTAGTGATCTATCACAGAAACAGAGGACTGAGTGCCACATGATCTCAGTCATAAGTGGACCCTGAATACCTTTCATAATACTACAAAAGAAGGGATTGGCAGTAGCAGGACACTTCCAGGGGAGAGTGGGGCACATAACATCAGTAAGGGTCCTAATGTAGGCGAACTGAGGTCCAAAGGGAGTTCCCAAACTTCACCTGTACTTAAACCACTTATGTCCACAATCCATAAGTGTACTCCACAGCTTTATAATAAAATAAAGGCCGGGTTCGGTGGCTCAGCCTGTAATCCCGCGCCTTTGGGAGGCTGAGGTGAGTGGATTGCCTGAGCCCGCGGGTTCGAGACCCACCTGGGCAAGCGAGACCTCATCTCTACAATAAATCAAAAAATCAGCTGGGCGTGGTAGCGTGCGCCTGTAATTCCGGCTACTCGGAAGGCTGAGGCGGAAGGATCGCCGGAGCCCAGCAGGTGGAGGCTGCGGTGGCCGGGAGCGGCCACTGCACTCCAGTCTGGACGACAGAGTGAGACTCCAACTCAAAAATAAATAAAGAAATAAATAAAAATAATAATAATAAAATAAAGTTATTTAAAAAAAAATATATCTTCTTATGGACCATTGTATCTGTGTGTGTTCAATCAGGAAATAGTAAACATATAAGTTACTTTAGAAGATAGAGTTTAATCAAAAAATTGTTTAGTAGATATTCAGAAAGTAAAAAGTCAAAAAGTAGAAGGAAACATATCTTGGAGCTGGAGTTGCTGAGCTCCAAGGAAGGACTTCATGAGGCTGTGGCCAGATTCTGCGAAGGGATTATCTGCTGATGGTATTGGTGTCTTTGGGAGGGCACAATGACACCGCCTCTGCAAGTGCTGGAAAGACTGCTGACTGGCATTAGCTTCAGCTACTTGAACAAGTGACCCTTGATGGGAACAAGAAGCCAAAAACAAGAGGAAGAACGTGGGAAAGAGCTTTGCAGTCATCCTCTCATTCCTTATCTTTGCTGACTCCAACAAGGAATCAGATGGCAAAGAATAAATGTGGTTTAGAAGGTCTCAGCTCCCATCATAACAAAGCAGATTAGAATGGTGGGATTGAAGCTTAGGGACTAAGCTTAATAACAGACACAGTTGTGGTTAAAAATCCGGTGTGTATACTTTTAAAATTTACTCTTCTATTCCACAGAGTATGAGGCCAAGACTACATCTATGCCAATTAAAATAAGTCAAATACTCTTCTATTTTAAAGTAGCAATTTCAATTACATACATCTACTGAAAGAGTATAACCAGCCACGAATCATTGAACTTATTGTCATGTTTTCTCGTCATTGTAGATGTCCTCAAATTCTTGCTCTACAAAATGTATTTTTTGATAGATATACTTTGGTCAGAATGAGAAAACAGAAACAAAATTGGAGTCAGATTTTTTAAATTAATTAACTAAAGTAACAATAAAACTATAACTTTTTAAAGTCTGGAATTTGAAGAGAAAATGGAAAACTTATAGGAATCATGCTGAAAGTTGGACAAAATGAAGAGACCAAGTGTAGGACCAAATATAAAATTTGACAATCAGAATAAGAATATACTAGGGTTGCAGTATTTGTGAATAGAAATATTAACAGACAGTTAAATGAGTGTAGAGGTCAAAAAGTCAAATGGAGAAGGCATTGTAGACATTCTCTGAGATTGTAATTCTCACAGATTACATGGATGAATGCAATCTACGCAGATAGCAGTTTACCCATTAAACACTTTTTGTGACTAATTCATTTTGCCATTACGTGAGTGAACTGTGTACTTGGCTTGCAAAGTAGTATTCTTTTCCATTTCTATAATAATTCTATTTTCCCTACTATCTTATTGAATGAGATAATTTCAAGGTATATAGTAAATGAATACCATCAAGTACAGTGCTTTGAGGCAACCATTACTTTTTTCCCCAGGTCCATTCATAAATATTTCTCCCAGTTATAAGATCACTTTTATATTTAATAGCAAATGATCCCGTGCAAATGCTATGTGGTTTCTCAAAGAAGTAGCTGATTAAAATGGTAGATAAAATAACAGAAAGTTTCTCTGAAAGTAGAAACACGTTGAAATATCATCAATTAGAGACCCTTGGAGCTTAGCCATTTGGTGAATGATCTGAGTTCATCTCAGTGGTGTAGAATTTGAAAGTCATTTATGAATTATAAGAATTATTATTTGTTGGCACGGGGAGGTAAAATATCAGGAAAAGGCAGGTTTTCAGTAAATGTACTGATGGAGTTTTTAAGTTCAATTGAATGTTTAAAAAAAAGGTAGTCTCATTTTCCATTGTGTCACACATTGTGATCAGAAATTGGTGGTTTATTTTCTAATTGACTGGGCTTTGCACTTGGGAAAAAATAGATTGTGAAAATATGCAAGTGTCATTTTGAGACCTTGCAAACAGTGCAGGGAGTATTGCTACATCCAACAAATCAGGCAACAATGGTGTTTTTCAATACCATGGTGATACGCTTTTGGCTAAATTAAAAGCCTGGCTTGAAGAGGGTGTTTGCTGCCATTGAGATAGGTCCTTTTAGAAAATTAATGAAATAGCACAAAAGTCAGTTCTAGGATTGTCAGTGTTATCTGTAGGCCATCTAATCTCCATGGACAGTTCTTGGCACAAGAATAGACTATATATGTTAATACAATTTTCTGTGCTGTGGTAGGTCTGTTCAAGATAAACTAAACCCAATATTCAAGCAGTGAAAACAGATTTTATTCAGTAACTACTGTCAAGGGAAAGAGCTAAGCTCTATTCTGGTTTGCACAAAGGTGATGGTGCATTTTCAATAGATAAGGAAGAAGGGAGAGAAAAGAGGTGGGCATTCGAGTAATGTCAGGAAAGTAAAAAATTACAGAGGTTGGTCAGTGTAAATGCAACTGGTCCAGCTATGCCTTTTAGCTGGCAATGATCAAAGTTAAGAATCTATCCTCCCCCAGAGACAGAGACAGAGGTCCTATTCTTCCTGATAATTGCATTTTAAAGTAATGGATTTCAGGTCCTTGAGAAAGACACTGCTGAGTTGTTGGAATTGTATATACATCTCAAAGGGACAGAGAAGGATTCACAGCTTTAGTAAAGGCTCTAAATAAGGGAGGCCAGGTGCCTATTGGTCAGGTGTTAGCCAGAGCAAACAGTAAATGCTTTTGAGAGCCCTGAACTTTTTCCAGATAGGAAAAAGAAAGCTGGTCACGGTGATATTGCCTTTGGCTGCTAGAAGCCCTAAAGTTTGGTCAGGTCTCTTAGTACAGGGATTTAGATGAAGTCATTATGAACTTAGAGTACTTGCCAGTTCTCAGCCCAGGGCTCTTTTACATCTTGAAAGTCAAGAAAAAGTTTATTGGAGGCCCCAGAAGCTGGCTCATAGAGTTTTATTCCAAATCTGGACACTGTAAACAAATATGTGTGTGTGTGTGTGTGTGTGTGTGTGTGTGTGTGTGTGTGTGTGTATTTTTATTGTAGAGATGAGGTCTCACCAAGTTGCCTAGGAGGGTCTCGAACCAGAGGGCTCAGGCAATTCACTCACTTCGACCTCCCAAAGCGTGGGATTACAGGCTGAGTCACCGAGCCCAGCCTTAACAAATATATCTATGTAAATATTTTATGTACTGGATCTTCTGAATTGAAGATTCTGCTGGGTGAGGTCACAAAGGACCACAGGTGATAATATATTGGACACAGAATTCTCTTTTTCTAAGTGGAAAATTAAGGTTCTCATCTTTATTGGAAGCCACTGTTCTTGTCTGGTTGCATGTTTTATGCAATTATATACTTTGACGATAGAGAGAAATTTAGTTTGCGGAATGTTCTACTGGATCATAGAAATAAATGTCAAATGTAACAGAGGACACTCAAAAGATGACAGTCACAATAATAGGGAGCAAAGGAGAGGAGTTCATTATCAAAGATTGTCTACATATTGTGCCAAGAGTCTTTGGACTTTCATTAGAGTAATTTGTCTTATCTATTGATCAGGGGAAATATTTATTTATTTATTTATTTATTTGAGTTGGAGTCTCACTCTTGTTGCCCAGGCTGGAGGAGTGCAGTGGCACGCTCACGTCCACAATAACCTTGACCTACTGGACTTAGGCAATACTTCCATTTCAGCCTTCCATAGGGACAATATTTAAAATTTCAGGAGATGCCAGTGTCTACCAACATTCATTTAACAGCTTGAAAGTTGTTTTTCAATATTTCTTCACAAGATTTAGTTTTGAAGTGAGCATGATATTTAAAAGATGGACATCTTGGTCAAGCTACTCTATATTTCCATCACAAAGAAACCAGGTCATTTTTTTCTACTTTTACTATTTCTTATCCTAAATTTAGCAATCTGCTCTAGAAGTTTCTAGAAAAGTGACAGATAGCTATCTGTCACTTTTCAAGAGTGACAGCTGTGCAAAAGTATAGCTATCCGATTTTTCTTTTTTATTCTATTTTGGTATCAAAGGAAAACTTGCCTAGTTGTATTGAATCTTTGTGGGAAAAGAAGCTAGTAACACAGCCATTACGTAAGGCATACCGCTGTCAGTGTGCTTGTGTTCATGCTTCATGGATGACACTTTAAGGCTGTCTATCAAAGCACTTACCACATTGAATCATAGTAATAAATAAACTAACCCGTCTTCCTTTCTAGTAGGCAATTTGAAGACACAAGTTAATGACCTATGTGTAGCAATTAGAATAGTCCACATTCCAGCCCACAGGGTTGGACAGACCTGTACAAAAGATATCTGAATGCTTTCCTATTTTAAAACTTAAAACTGCCTTCAAGAAATTTATCTATCTATGTCTAACCCTGTCGCATATAGACATTTATTATAAGATTCCTCCATTTCTTTAATATGCTACTGAGAATTGTGAATATATAAGATGAGAGACTATTAAATCTAGATCTATCTACCTATCTATTTATATACCAACTGCTATCTAATTCACAAATTTCCTTGGCTGTATAATGCTTTTTAATTTTTATTCTTTGACAGTACCCTTGGAAAGACTATTTTCCCATGGGTTATATTTGGCAAATGTTGAAAATGTTTTGAGGGCAGTGAGCATATTTGCTGTCATTTCACTTACTGTAAATTAGGTATCCAATTAATTTCCAAGTAAATTAGAGAACTGAAGAGACCAAGATAAGATCTACTGGGTCCTAATTATGTACATTGTACTATGCTGAAGACTGTATATATGTTGATGTGGCTATGCTGCGCAATATTTCTGAACCACCTTTGGTGTTTAACTCATTATATGGTTGACAAAATTAAATTCAAAGTGTAATTTTCCCCAAGTTGAACAACTCAGGGTTGTTAAAGTTTGGATATAATCTCAGCTTGGGTTACTATACAGTTTATGAATTTCTCAGCAAACCCACTACCTAACTTATTTCTATTATTTTTATATTCTATGAATAACCCAACAGAATGTTAGGTTGTTTCCCCTCATGGTTTGTATATTTTATATGATTAACATGAGAAAGAGTAGTTAATCCTCAAGTAAGTTAACATGGGTAAACCTCCAGCATGAGTTTGATAATTACTATTACAATGATCAATTTTGCTATAAAAGAACTCATCATTGCATTATTTTCCCATTTTAAAATTTAGAGGCAGTAACAAATAAGCACAAAACCATTTCTAGGGATTAATGATGATATAAAGTTAACTGTCCTCAACTCTGCCTTAGTCAATCAACTCCTTATGTGTCATTAATTCCTTTGTACTACTGCACATTTGAATTGCTGTCTCTCTCTTTTTTTTGAGTTGGAATCTCACTCTGTCACCCAGACTGGAGTGCAGTGGCTGCTCCCGGCCACCGCAACCTCGACCTGTTGGGCTCCGGCGATCCTTCTGCCTCAGCCTTCCAAGTAGCTGGAACTACAGGCGTGCACTACCATGCCCGGCTAATTTTTTGATTTATTGTAGAGATGAGGTCTTGCCAAGTTTCCCAGGCATGTCTTGAACCTGTGGGCTCAGGCAATCCACTCACCTCAGCCTCCCAAAGCACAGGATTACAGGCTGAGCCACCGAGCCCAGCTGAATTGCTGTCTCTTGAACAACAACCCTTTGACTCTGCTGGGCAGTCACAGTAGAAGGGGCCATTATCTTAATTCCTTTTTTGCCTCTACTTTTTTTTTTTTGTAGAATTAAAAGATGCTAAACCATAGCTCACTTAGTTCTAGTGATTACAGATATTTGAAAAACATGTTATGATTGGTATCTAATGCATCACATCACCCTAAGCTCTTGTTCTTAAATTTTTATAATACAAAAAATATAAGTGATCTATTGGAATGGTCAGACGACATTACTTTTCTCCTTAAAAACTATAAAACTCTAATATAGGTAGCAAAGAGGCACATACCTACTTTCAAATGATACTGTGACTGAGAATACTGGTTATGGTAAACTTTACTATAAATTTATGTTCACCTATTCAAAATCTTTCTCGGTCAAAGAGAAATATCCTTCATGATCTAACCCTATGGCAAGACATAATCTAACATATGATCTTTTATCATTTGGCAAATTATCTGAAGGCATCAGAAAAGTATCGTAGTATTCTATATACTCGGATGGTAACAGAGAAAATATCAAGTTAGTTTATTCCTGGAAGCTGTTGAGCTGAAAACCAAATGTACTAATCCTGTAAAAATTGCAGCCTGATGAACACTTTCTTGCTTATCTTTGAAAAAAATCAATAAATAGCAGTGTTGAGTAAATGTCTTATTTGACCTAGACAGTTTATTATCTTTTTATTCTCAATTTTTGACTTACTTTTTTATCACTGCAAATGTCATAAAGCATAAAATCTCTATGATGTCTTCTCTAATTTCCCATGGGTGAGGTATATTTTTTATTGAAAAATATTTTAATGTTAAAATAACCCAGTTCATTGATGTTTGCTGAAAAGCACCTAAGTGATACTATCTTTCATTTGCTTTCTATTTTATTGTTTACATAACCTTTAACATTAATATGTGAAGCCTGGTGCCTCACAGAAGGAAGAAAAAAGACATCTATTCTGTGATGTCTTTAATTTCATTTTGCAATCTGCCACTTACTGTTCCCCTTGATATTGTTCTTTATTATGTAAAATATATTCTATGGCTTATCTAACAATAGGACTGTCACTCTTAATGTAACTTACATTGCTGCTTGCTTTGCAGTTTGTGATGGATAATTGGGGTGATTTTGAGGTTTTTGGCTTGAAAAATGACTTCAATATAAAGACAAGAAAGTTAAATAAGAAAAAGAGAATTCTAGCAAAATTGGTGAAAGTTTCTTCAAATGTGCTGTTTGATTAATGTAATTAAAACCACCATATTATTATTTGAGAATCTTTGTTTGTTTACGATACCCTATTCACTTTTAAGGAGGTAGTCAGCAGTCTGTGGTGTGGGGTGTTGCTATCACAGTTTTCCAATCCACTGGTCAGATCAAGGGAGTGGAGATGGCAGGCAATGAAAATTGTAAATGTACCTAGAGACCAACCTGCTTATGTCAAAACCATACGCAGAATTTCAGCGGGATATAAAGCAATAATTAAACTCTGAGGAAGAAAACTAACATGAAATAGGGAGACAAAATGTAGGGCACAGGCTCATCTTGCAGAAAAGTAGAAGTTATCTTCTAGGAAACTGAGATCAAATCTTTATGACAGGCACCTCATGCTCATGATGGAGAAAGGGATAGCTTTTGGTAATCACCCCAAATAGCAAGATGAAATATTACTAATAAAGAAGAGGCTTCTGAAGAACACTAACCTCTTATTAGACTCACCAGATGTAAACCCATTAATCATCCTAAATGGAGTTTGCACACCCATTCAAATGAGAGATCTACTACTTTTAACTGTGCAACTGTGAGAAAGTTACATAACTTTTCCATGTTTTTATTTGAAAATTGGGACTAATGATAATATCTACTTTATAAGATATTATGAAACATAGATTAATATGTGTAAAATGCTTAGAATGCTGAAAACTGAGTAAATCCTTTGTGTCTACTATTGTTATTACATTGTTCTATGCATTGCTGACTCTTGGTAGAAGGAGAAGATGGCAAGGCAAAGACTTCACTGGCATAAACTGGAAAAAGGAAAATGAAAGAAAGTCATGGATAATCAACTTTTTATGTGAGAAATACAATAGAGATTTTTGTTTGTTTGCTTTCTGAACTCAAAATTGGTAGATACATTTGACCAAATTGAGCCACCACTTAATTTTATTCTTCTCTCAAACTAAGGCTTCTGCACGATCTGTTCCATAATTTATTTATTTATTTATTTATTTATTTTTTTGAGTTGGAGTCTCACTTGGTCACCCAGACTGGAGTGCTGGAGCCTCGCCTGCTGGGCTCCGGCGATCCTTCCGTCTCAGCCTTCCAAGTAGCCAGAATTACAGGCGTGCGCTACCACTCCCGGCTGATTTTTTGATTTATTGTAGAGATGAGGTCTCACTGCCCAGGCGGGTCTCGAACCCGCGGGCTCAGGTAATCCACTCACCTCAACCTCCCAAAGGCGCGGGATGACAGGCTGAGCCATCGAGCCCAGCTTGTTCCATAATTTATAAACCTTTTAAAACATTTGACTGACAGTCCTTCTCTTGATTTCAAGGTCTTTCACAGTCTGTGGTGATTTCATATTTTAGAATATGACTTAGCCTACTGTCCTCAATTTCTTTGCTTTAATTATCTACATTCCAACTTTAGTTTAGTATCTGTATTAGTCAGAGTTTGCCAGAGGGACTGTATATATTCGTGGAACCTCTGAAAACACAATTTATTTATTTATTTAAAAAAATTGTGTATTCTTACATGTTTAAACTTCAGTCACCTTCAAAGTACTCTTCATTTGATGCAACATACCTATCGAGCACTTTTTCCACTGCTCAAAACAGTTTTTGATGCCTTTAGTGCTTCTGCCATTTTTTGTTTCACCTCTTCCACATTGGCAAAAAAATTCCCTTCGAGAACTTTTTTTATCTGGGGGAAAAAAATGGTCGCTGGGGTGAGATCAGGTGAATAGGGAAGGTGGGACATTGGGGTCATGCTGTTTTTTGTCAAAAACTGCTGAACACTCAGCCTGATGTGGGCAGGTTGTTCCTGTAAACCACCCATTGTGAAATGGGCAAACACGTCAAAAGAATTCCCCACCCCCCCACCCCCCCTTGGCCCCAAAGAAAAATTCACTGAAGCTGAACACAGCATCTCAGTACAATACTAGCTAGTACACTGATGCCTATGGGTTCCCAGAACATTTACCTAATGGAGAAAGTCTGTACTGCAAGAACCTGCCTTCCAAAAAAATAATTGGAGATTTTTTCTTTTTCTCTCTCTCTATAAAAAGGAATTTATTAGAGAAAATTGGCTCACATGATTACAAAGGTGAAATTCCAAAAGAGACTCTCTGCAAGTTGGGAGTGATAGAAGCTGACAGGATGGCTCCCAGGGAAGGTGAAAGCATGAATCCAAGTGTGAAAGCCTCAAAACCAAGGAAGCTGATAGTACAGCCTCAGTCTGAGACCAAAGACCTGAGAACCCAGGGAAGGCCTCTGGTGCAGGTTTCAGTCCAATAGTTGAAGCACCTGAAGTCTGATGTTTAAAGGCAGATGAGTTAGAGAGAAAGGTGCTTTACTTGGTGTAATTGCATTTATCTGTTTTTGGTTTTATTGCCTGTGCTTTTGTGTTCACTTAAAAATAATAATGCCCAAAGAATATCATGAAGTTTCTCTTTTGTGTTTTCTTTTAGTAGTTTTACAATTGCAGATCTAACATGTCTTTAATATGTTTTTAGTTATTTTGTACATGGTGTGAGATAAGGGTCCAATTTCATTCTTCTACATATGGATATCCATTCGTCCAACATCATTTATTGAAGAGATTGTTCTTTCTTCATTGTGTGTTATTGGCACCTTTGTCAAAAATCAATTGACTGTAAATATGTGGACTTATTTCTGCATCTTTATTCTGTTTCTTGGTCTATGTGTCTGTTTTTATGCCAGTACCTTCTGTTTTTATTACTATATCTTTGTAGTATATTTTTAAGTCTGGTAATATGATACCTTCAGTTTTGTTCTTTTTTCTCAAGATTGCTTTGGCTATTCTGAATCTTTTGTGATTCCATACAAATTTTAGAATTGCTTTTTCTGTATCTGTCAAAAATGTCATTCAAATGTTGGTAGGGATTACATTGAACCTGTAGATCACTTTGGATACTATGGATGTTTCAACAATATTAACTCAATCAAGGAACTTGGAATATCTTTCCATTTGTGTTTTCTTTCATTTATTTCATTATCGTTTTATAGTTTTCAGTGAACAGATCTTTCACCTCTTTGGTTACATTTATTCTAATTATTATTTTTTTACTGCTATGATATAGAGAGGTTGTTTTCTGATATCTTTTTTGGATAGTTCATTATTAGCATATATAAATGCTACTGATTTTTGTAGGTTCAGTTTACAGTTTATATTCCTCAACTTTATTGAATTTATTTATTAGTGCTTTTAAAAAAATTATTATTTTAGGGTTTTGTTTTTGATAGATTCCTTACGTTTTCTGCATATAAAATGATGTCATCAGCAAACAGGGGCAATGTAGCTTCTTCCTTTCCAGTTTTGACATCTTCAAGGGTACTTTTGGCTTCTCTTCCTTTTGTCTTTTAATTCTTCTGTCACATCTACCAAAAGCTCTAACATGGCTCTCATATTCTACCTTTTCTCCTTTATTACAGAAGTTCCTAATCAAGACCAGAGAAAATCTTCTGACAAGTCAATTTCATGCCTTTACATATGCCTGCTGCCCAGTTCCACTTGAGCACTCGATGCTATCTAGTAATAAGAGTGATATTTCAAATTGTCTCTATATAGTCCATATCCCATATTCTACCCCCACCTCATTACACTTTTACATATAGACAACATATTTTTAAACAAAGGATATTTCTACACAAAGACATTTTATCTACTTCATACAGAAAATGAGTGCGTGTATATGTGTGCTTGTATATAACATCTATGATTACTCAGAAACATGGAGGCAAACAATAAGTGCCAAGCAGATGTTCACTTTTTTATTTTCAGGGTGCTCATCAGCAGGTGGGGGGTGCCTCAATATTTTATCCCCCTAACCCCATCTACAATAATTATTATTGCCTTTCCCCACTCACAAAAGAAAATGTGGAATAAAACACTTGTCTACGGTGATCTCTTGTATTTTGAACCCACATCTATCTCTTCTCGGAAACAAATAAATCAATTTTTATTCTATTTTAACCTTCCTTTTTAAATTGCTTTTCCCCCATTTGTATTTAAACATATTTTTATCTCTCCTATACCTCTTTTTAATCATGAGCCTTCGATCCTATGTTTTGTTTTATTTTGTTTTCCCCCTTTCAAATGCTCTATAGGAAACTAACTTTATTAAAATCTTCAGACATTTTCTGTTTCTTTTTCCTTTTTAAATAAATTTTTCAATTCTTGCAATTTGGTTCTTGCTCTAACACTTCACAAAACTGCTGGGGCAAATGACATGTTCAGTTTCTTAGAAGGTTACCATTTATTTTTCTGATTTTGGACCATTTTCTTCTTCAAAAAATTCCTTCTTGGGAGCATCACAATCTTCTGGTATTATTTCTGAGTAAGTTCTAGACTGGTATAACTAACTACCTATTGCATATATATCAATATAAACTCTGAACTCATCATATTTTACGCTCCCACCCAAATTATATCTACTTCTGTAACTACTGTATTACTGAGTAGCACAACCAACCCTTTGTTAAGTCGAAAATGTACTAGTCTACTTTGCCGCCTCTTTTTTTTTTTTTTTTTTGAGTTGGAGTCTCACTCTGTCGCCCAGACTGGAGTGCAGTGGCTGCTCCCAGTCACCGCAGCCTCGACCTGCTGGGCTCCGGCGATCCTTCCGCCTCAGCCTTCTGAGTAGCCGGAACTACAGGCATGCGCTACCATGCCCAGCAGATGAGGTCTCGCCAAGTTGCCCAGGCGGGTCTCGAACCTGCGGCCTCAGGCAATCCACTCCACCTCAGCCTCCCCAAAACACGGGATTACAGGCTGAGCCACCAAGCCTGGCGCCATCTCTTTTTATTCCTCCCCAAATCTAATCAAATTTACTCAATGACTTTTAAAATTATACCTCCAGAAATCTTTATCATGTCCATATTCCTCTCCATTACTACCCTGCAAGACTCCCGCGTTTATTTGGTCTAGACTATTCTCTATGCCAACTCAGCAGTAATCTTTATAAAATACGAACATGAAAATACCATGTCTTATGTCCTGCCTCGGTGTGCAATACAGTGCCTAGTAAGGATTCAAGCAGTTTAGTTGAAATTCATTTAATTGTACTTTTTTTTCTTATTTTCATTTTAGTTCTTCCAACTCTATTGGTGAAAATAAAGTCGTCAAGCATACAAAGTAACTGAATTGTCAGAAAACTACTTACTCCATCACTTGACAAATTACATTTTTGAGCTTGAATGAACCTACAATAGCATACATTCCCAAAAGCTAAAAGTAAATAGTCTCATTTATTAAACACATATAGGATCCTCATATTAATAGACATACTGTTGTATTTTAGATGGTAAATATGATAGTGAGTTTATAATGATATTAGGGAGATTTTATTAACCTAATTTAGCATTTTTTTATTATCCTCAGTATTCATATATTTAATATATTATTGGGATGTATAGAACTGATGCACTAAAATTTGACAATTTGCAAATACTTTTTCCCAAGTTAATTAAAAAGGGTGAAAATCTGATTACACTTAAGTTAACTTAATTAAGAGAAATAATACCTCTCTTATTAGAACATTGTTTTTTTCTTATTTAGAATTGTACCTAACCATTATATACTGTGTAATACACAATAGTTGAATAAGTATCTGGTTCCTTAAAGCTTTTCTCTAGACTATACTGAAAAAAAAAAAAACTTTTTAAGATGGCTGTTTTGTCTGCTTGAATTATTTCTCGCCAACTTCTACCACACTTTTATTTATGATCACTCTTTGTAGTTAATCTATGCTTGCAATTTAATATTTATTTGTTGATATTGCACAAAAATGTTTTCTTGAGATAGACTGCAACATTTTAAAATTATGTTCTAATAAATTCTTTTACACAAACATCAGTGTTTATGGAGCATAATTTAAAAAAAAAAATTCAGTGTTTTGTTTAGCACTATTTTAGCTTATTTGCTGTTGTCTTTTTGATGAAAAACTAGACTGCCTAAAAATTTGATTTTAGTACTAATAAAGACCAGTTCAGAACTCTTTTATAACATTTTAAGTGAATTTGCTTTTCTTTAGTACATTATAAAGACTAATTTGCATACAGTTGACTAGTGTAAAGGAGATCTTTAGATAGTTAAATGTTTATAGCCCAGTATTGACAACCCACTTCTATATTTGGACAGCTCTAATTTACTTAACTTTAATTAATTAGTTCTGTACTAAAATAATTGCTTAAGATTTATAACCAGTTTAAGGGTTGTGCTTGAGTATCATGAGACCTTGGCACTATTGCCTTGCCTGCATGGGTCTCTTTCTCTTAAAAATATACTAAAAATTATGTTTCACAGTTGCATTGTTATAAAGGTAAAAACAATCCAGGCTCAAATTATTATTATATCTTCATTTGCACCATACTATTATATTTTTATTTTAAGATAAATTAAAATTAAGTCATTTCTCTGGGCCCATAAAATAATTGCTGACCCTGATCACTACGCCTGTGTATAATAAACCAGCCCAGACCAGTGAGTCAAAATTAACAACTTGTGTTTCACTTTTCCTTATTGCCACTGTAGGGACCAAAGAAAAACTTATCCTTCGACCTCGAAAATTTTTCTGAAAAATTATTTGACAAAAAGCAGATCAGTAGGAGAAATGGCACACCTTTTATTGATGTGAACTGGTGAGATCCATAGAGGGAGTACTCCACCACCCCCTCCCCCAGTAAAGTACAGAAGCATACATATCATCTTGAGAGTTCAGAAAATGAAACTTGTGTTGCTGGGTGGAGTGTAGAGCAATGCTCATGAGTTCTTTGACTTGCTGCTGGAAAGAATTTCAGAGTGGCTAAAGTCTTAGAACACAATGTATTAGCAATGGGGGGGTGGCTAAAAAGACTAGAAAGCTGGCATGGTGGGTCTCTTAAACAAAACAAATAAACAAAAAAACAAGCTTTTTTGCTTTTTACAAGATGCCTGATGTAGCTACTTAGTAATTAATATGTTAATGAGCAGATTGTAGGTATCTGCTGCAGAGAGATTACCATCTTTCTACCTCTGATGTGTGAGGAAATGGCCTTTTCCTGGAACATGCATTTTGCCTGTGACAGGAAACTTAATATACTTTATGTTAATTCATGAACTAAAAGGTGGTCTGATGATCATTTCTATACCTTGATGGGTTTTTCTTTTAATGAGCGGAGGGGGTGGAGTGGACTGGTGAATACACATTCCAGTCCAGAGGGCAGTCCAGTCTGATATGATTTTGAAAAAAATGCCTGGACACTTTTTCTATTCTAAAACTGCTTGCGAGAAATGTATCTACCTATGTCTAACCTATGCTGATACCCTGCCTTAGTTGGATCATGGAAAAACAGGTTATGATGGGAAAGCAGGTTATGGGAAGGGAAAAAGGAGGCCTGAGTAACAAAGGTGGTCCTGTTAAATAGATAAAACCACAAAGGTAGCAGCCCTCAAAGAGAATAGATAGTGAATGTTTCTTGGAGGCCTTTTACGGTGTCAGACTCTCCATCTTTCCTAAATCAGACAAGAGGGGGGTCTCAGAGAAAGACTGGATGTATCAATGCAGATTTTTTTTTTAATAGATGTACATTTTCCCCATAAAAAGACAGTTGTTTTGGCTATTCTTGCTTTCTAGCCCTTCTTAAATAACCATCCGGAACAATGTAAATAAAATATATTTTGCCATAAAACATTTTGGTTTCCTTCACCACTCTTCACTTACCTGCTCAGAGGATTGGCTCTATATTGAATTTTTAATAACACAAAGGAGATTGCAAATAAAAGTGTATCCTGCTTTATTGGTTGCCTAATTCTTTTAAATAATAACTATTTAGAAGTCATTAAGTGAGTGAGAATAGAGAGAAATCAGTACTAATTCTATGTTAGGTAGTAAGTAATAGGCAAAAATCGTGCTGCTCATTTAATACTTTGGTTGAAAATTAACAAAATTTTATTTATGTTAAAATATCGTCTTAGTCAAAATATTTTGCTTTTTTATAATAAAGGGATATAATAAATTCCATACCACACAGTTAAGTGCTACTGTTTGATTTGGCATTATGTCAATGCAGAACAATCTCAATATGTTGTTGAATTCTGATATAAAGGTATTATAAAAGCTAGCATTATTTTATTTGTCCAAAATGTAAAGCTCAAAGACCTGTTAGCACTTTTCTAATTTATTTACTAACATTGACAATCATTGGATAACATGGAAAAATATAAAATGTATCAGAAAAATATAAAATATATTGATCATTCTGTACTTCAGATGTTCCTGCCAAATAATTTACAACTGAACAGAAAAATGATTGTAAATTCATCATATTTTCATTAATATAAAACAACACTTTTTAAAGTATAAATTAAAGTTTGATTGAAATTTTCAGTGGTGATATAAAACATATATACATATGTTTATGTAAATAGAATATATTTATATATGCATATGTTTATGTAAATATTAAAAAACTGAAAAAATAGTCAGTACTTTCTTTGGGAAAAACTCATTTTCCAGAAAAATTTGCATTGATATAATTGCAAATGTACCATTGAATTTCACAGTGAGAATAAACAACTGAATGATTCATTCAGCGAAGCATTTGCAACAGCTTTGAGATGAAAATTTGATGAATTTTAACGGTGAATTGGGAACCCTAAAGTGCATATAGTATTCCTACAGCTAAGTATCCTATTTCAACTCATTTTCTTTGTAATATTTACCAAAATTCAGCCACATAAAAAAGTCTAGTTCTTTCAGAAGTCATCGCTATTTATAATCGGATTCTCTTATTGTCCCTCTGCTGAAAGTTTGTGTCAAACATTCCTGCAATTCTACTGATTAGAATTTTATATTTGAAAGGAGAAGCACTGTAGAAAAAAATGGGCCTGGAGTTTAGGCAACACTGGGCTTGCATGCTAGCTCAGCCAGGCTTCAACTCTGAGCAGACAATTTTTAAAATATATGCTTAGCCAGATCGGTGGCTCAGCCTGTAATCCCGCGCTTTGGGAGGCTGAGGTGAGCGAATTGCCTGAGCTCGCGGCAACTCGGGCAACTTGGCGACTTGGCGAGACCTCATCTCTACAATAAATCAAAAAATTAGCCGGGCGTGGTAGCGCACGCCTGTAGTTGGAAGGCTGAGGCGGAAGGATGCTGGAGCCCGGCAGGTCGAGGCTGCAGTGGCAGGGAGCATGCCACTACAATCCAATCTGGGCGACAGAGTGAGACTCCAACAAAATAAAATAAATAAATAAATAAAATAAAATATGTGCTCTCAATCACTATGCTGTGTTGTTTCTGGAAAGTCTAGTCAAGCCCCAACCTGAACAACCGCCACAAAAGAGAGTAGAGGAGACACTTCTGGCTATACTTTGAGTTCTTGTTGCTGAAATTTAGCAATGTACTTCACATCCTCTCCATGTATTTCTCACTCATTCTCACACACACATTCACACAAAGCAGAGAAAAAAAGAATTCTCATTTTTGGCAAAATAACGTTTATATACAAAAAACTCAGTAATGTACCAGTCATGATAAAAAGCCTTAGCTGCTGTAACAATCGATCTCCAAATATCAGTGACTTGACATAATAAGTGTTTATTGCTCATTCACTTTAAAAAAAGTCACAGAGAGACATAATTTCCTGGTTTCCCTAAACTTTTTTTATTTTTTTAAAATCTTATTTCAGATTCAGGGGGTACACATGTTTATAGTTACATGGGCATATTGTGTAGTAGTGAAGATTGGATCTCAGGTGGCTTATATCCCAGATAGTCAACACTGTGCCCCTTAGGTAGTTTCTGAACCCTAACTTCTTCCCCTGTTACTGGCATCCCAAGGGTATTTCCATCTTTGTGATAATTTAGCTCCTACATATGAGTGAGAACATGCACTCATGTTTGGTTTTCTATATGTGAGTCAATTTATTTATCAAGATGATGATCTTCAGTTCCATCCATGTTGCTGCAAAGGATATGATTTCAGTCTTTTTGTGGCTGCGTAGTATTTTATGGTGTATCTATATCACATTTTCATTATCTACTGATAGGTTGATGGACACTTAAGTTGATTCCACATTTTCGCATTTGTGAATTGTGCTGTGATGAACAGGTGGTGCAGGTGTGTTTTGTATATAATGACCTCTGTTCCTTAGGGTAGATTCCTAGTAGTAGGATTGCTGGATCAAATGGTAGATCTACTTTTAGTTCTTTGAGTAATATCCATGCTACTATTTACAAGATCATACTCATTTACACTCCCACCAACAGCGTATAAGTGTTCCCTTTTTTCTGCACTAGCATCAGTTATTTTTTTTTATTTTTTAATAGTGGCCTTCTGACTGGTACAGGGTGGTGTCTCATTGTGATTTTAATTGTCATATCCCTGATTGTGAGTAATGTTGAGCATTTAAAAAATATTTTTTGGCCATTTGTATATCTTCTGTTCATGTAATGTGCCTATTTTTTAAGGGCCTTATTTGCTTTTTTCCTTGATTTGTCTGAGGACTTTGTAGATTCTGGATTAGTCCTTTGTCAATTGTATAGGTTGTGAATTTCTTCTCCCGTTCTGCTAGTAGGTTACATATATGTTCTATTGATTATTTTTTTGGCTGTGCAGAAGCTTTTTAGTTTAATTAGGTCCCACTTATTTAGTTACATTTGCTTTTGTGTTTTTAGTCAAAATTATTTTTGTAGACTAATGTTCATAGAGATTTTCTGTGCTTTCTTCTAGGATTTTTTTTTTGTTTCAAGTCTGACATTTAAGTCTTTAATTCATCTTGAGTTAATTTTGTATATGGGGAGAGATAAGGGTCAAGTTTCATTTTTCTGCATGTAGCTATCCAATTTTCCCAGCAGCATTTGTTTAATAGGGTGTCCTTTCGCCAGTGTATGCTTTTTCTGCTTTGTCAAAGATCAGTTGGTTGTAGGTATTTGGGTTTATTGCTGGATTCTTTATTCTGTTCCATTGGTTCATGTGTCCATGCTGTTTTAGTTACTACAGTCTTGCTGGATAATTTGAAGTCAGGTAATGTGATGCCTCCAGTTCCCCCCCACCCCTTGGTTCTATATAAGTTTGAGGATTGTTTTTCCAAATTCTGTGAAAAATGAAATTAGTAGTTTGATAAGGATTGAATAGGGTCTCTATAATACTTTGGGTAGTATGGTCATTTTAATAATATTGCTTCTTCCAATCCGTGATCATGGTGATGTTTCTCCATTGTTTATGGCCTCTCCAATTTCATCAGAGTTTTATAGCTCTCCTTGTAGAGATCTTTCACCACTTTGGTTAAATATATTCTGGTATTTTAGCTTTTTGGTTGTTATTGTAAATGGAAATTAGTTCTTTATTTGATTCTCAGCTGGCTGCTATTGGTGTATAGCAGTGATAGCAAATTAGGTGTGTTGGTTTTATATTCTGAAACTTTACCAAATTCATTTATCAAGTCCAGGAGTCTTTTGGAGGAGTCTTTGGGGTTCTTTAGTTATAAGATTATATCATTAGCATACAGAGATAGTTTGAAGTCTTCTTTCCCAATTTGGATAACTTTTTTTTTTTATGTTGCCTGTTTGCAATGGCTAGAACTTCTAATACTTTGTTGAATAGTAGTAGTAAAAATGAACACCCTTGCCTTATTCCAGTACTGATGAGGAAGATGTTCAGCTTTTCTCCATTCAATATGACAGTGGCTGTGGGTTTATCAAATATAGCTTTTATTATTTGGAGGAATGTTCCCTCTATACCTATTTTGCTGAGGGTATTTATCATGACGGGATGCTGAATTTTATCAAATGCTTTTTCTGCATCGATTGAAATGATCATAGGATTTTTGTTTATAATTCTGTTTATGTAGTGGACCACATTTATTGACTTGAGTGTGTTAAACCACCCTTGCGTTCCTGGGATAAAACCCACTTGGTCATGGTGTATTATCTTTTTTATGTGCTGTTGAATTAGGTTTGCTAGCATTTTGTTGAGAATTTTTGCATCTATGTTCAAAAGGGATATTGGCCTGTAGATTTATTTTTCTGTTGTGTCTTTTCCTAACTTTGTTATCATAGTGATACTGGTCACATAAAATGAGTTTGGGAGGATTGAACCCCTCTTCAATTTCATGGAATAGCTTCAGTAAAATTGATACCAGTTTGCTTTGAAGGTCTGGTAGAATTCAGCTGTGAATCTATCACATTCTGGACTTTTTTTTGTTGGGAGACTTCTAATTATTATTTCGGTCTCAATACACATTATTGTTCAGTTCTGGGTTTCTATTTCTTCTGTACTCAAGGATGGGGGTTGTGTGTTTCTAAGAATTTATCCATTTCCTCTAGATTATCTAGTTTGTTTACATAGAGGTGTTCATAATAGTCTCAGATGATCTTTTGAATTTCTATTGTATCAGTTGTAATGTCTTCATTTTCATTTTTGATTGAGCTAACTCTAGTCATTTCTTTTTTTCTTTCTTTCTTTCTTTTTTTGATCCAGAGTCTCACTCTATCACCCAGGTTGGAGTACAGTGGCACGCTCATGGCCACTGCAGCCTTGACCTGCTGGGTTCAGGTGATCCTTCCACCACAGTCTTCCAAGTACCTGGAACTACAGACACGTAACACTATGCCTAGCTAATTTTTTAAATTTATTGTAGAAATGAGGTCTTGCCAAGTTGCCTGGGCTGGTCTTGAAACCCTAGGCTCAGGCAATCCTCTTGCCTCTACCTCCCAAAGAGCCAGGATTACAGGCATGAACACTCGGCTCCTTTCTGTTTCTTAATCTAGTTAGTGGTCTATCAATTTTGGTCTTCTTTTCAAAGAATCAACTTTTTGTTTCATTGACCCTTTGCATTTTTAAATTTCAATTTCATTTAGTTTGACTCTCATTTTTATTATTTATTTTCTTCTACTAGCTTTGGGTTTGATTTATTCATGTTTTTCTAGTTCCTTGAGGTGTGATGTTAGATTATTGATATGTGATCTTTCAGTCTCATTAATGAAGATCTTAAGCACTATAAATTTTTTTCTGAGCATAGCATTGGCTGTATTCCAGAGGTTTTGATAACTCATTTCATTATTTTTATTCATTTCAAGGAAGTTTAAAATTTCCTCTTTAATTTCGTTGCTGACCCATGAATCATTCAGAAGCAAATTGTTTGACGTCTATATCTTTGTTTGACTTTTCTGGTTCTTCTTGAAGTTAATTCCTTGTTTTATTTATTTTTATTTTTTTTTAATTAGTCAATATTTTTTATTATGGTTTTGTGAGGTACAGTTAAGGGTTAGGTGTACAATTACATT